>NC_056741.1:1705532346-1705797346 GCF_019279795.1 Protopterus annectens | reverse complement strand
AGGAGCAGGACGGCAGCGTGCCATGCATATTAATAATGCATGCTACACGAGCTCCTAGGCTTACACGGAGTGTGTAAGAGTGCAGGGGGTGTGTCTGAGAGCAGAGCTCTCAGAATAAACACGCCCCTACAATGTAGAACAGCAAAAAGGGGTAAGGAATGAGCGATACTGCTCATAGGTGTCCGCATATCCCCACCAACAGTTCCCCATGTGTACAACAGCAACAGTACATGTAAATAAAATGAAGAAACCGTTTTATATATTTTTTAAAAATCTGATTAAAACTAACCATAGGTGCACAGGTGTGCCCATTGCTTAGCTATGATTAAAGCAGCTTAAAAGGCTAAAGAGGATAAGAAGGAAGATATATGCAAATTAATTAGCATAGCTATAGTGTAATGGGCAGAGCATTCACCTTACGAGCAGATATTCCTAGCTCGAGTCCCACTGCAGCACATTCCATTTTACATGGTAAAGCATGTTATGACCAACATTTTTGTTGCGAAACCCACTAAATAACATATATTTATGAACAGGAGTACTGCAGGAAATGCACATGTGAAGTGTCAGTGTCATAATTAATAAGGCACTAGTAAGCAGGTTTAAGCATAAATAAGCAGTAGTAAGCATAGTTAAGCGCTAGTGGGTTTAAGTGCGTTTTTGCTGGGGTAAGCAATGCCTACTCTGAGTAAGCAATTCTGAAGCTAACTCTCTGTAAGCAGATGAAATGGCAGGTTAGCAGTGCTTACCATTATGCAAACCCGCTTACAAGTGCTCAAAAGTGCCTTAATCACTCTGTATCCAATGACCCTTGCTCAGCCCATTAACAAAATAAACAGCCATACAGATCTCGAACCCAGGACACTATATACCATTGTCCCAGCAGTTATCCACAAGCCATCACAGCAGTAAAAAAATGAGGTATTAGTAAACATGTCCTCACCATAGTATAACCAAACCTGTGAAAGACATCAGTATACAGTCATATGTGCCATAGCCCACGACATAACATAAATATGTGAACTGGAGTACAGCAGTAAGCCCAGAAGTGAGGTGTAATTGTAATCGTGTCGAAGTCCCCAATAAAACACAAGGACCCCACAGAGTATACGTACACATCAATCAGGGATACTAGGCATACATATAAAGTGAAATGAATAATAAAACAATGCCAAAAAGGCATTATAATGTATGTGTAATGCAGGCAATGCGAAGCATTGCACAGCCCAACTTAGGAGGTGTGAGCAATGTGTAGACCAGCTAACTCTCTGTGGCCAGTGGTATACCTCTTTAAACAATGCCAACCTTAGGTAAGCAGGTTTGCCCATAGCTTAGCCTTTTCAAAACCAGCCAATCACTAAAAAGTGTGGGAAATCAGCCCTACTTAAACCCAAGTGGCAGGAATACAGGTCATAACTGGTTGTAGCTTCCCCTTGCAGGTACTATGGCAGTAAGAGGAGAAGGAGTGTGCTTCCAGGTGCAGCATTGGTGCATCCAGGAGTCCAAGGTCATGACAGGACTCCTGGTTAAAGACCATGCACAGAGACTGCTGCAGGGCCAGTACCATGGCTCCCAATATAAGGCAGAGGCCTGGGACCGTCTTGCCCATGACCTCACCAGTGCCACTGGAATACCCCGAACAGGTGAGCAGGTCAGACACGACCTGAAGCGGTGGAAGGGGGACCTCTCGGAAGAGTGGCTCTAAGAGGCTAGAGCATCAGGGGATGTCCCAGCCATGTGTATCATCCCAGTATGTGTGTAATAAGTGCCAGCTCAGGTATATCATGGATAGGTATGGCTACATATTCCTCTTATGTCCCCCACAGCTGCAAAGGAGCGGGCCGTGAACCAGGAGGTACACATCTGCCACCTGGCGCAGTTGCGACGCAAAGCAGGTCAGTAATACTCATGCTTTTACTGTCATAGGAAATAAAAATAAAAGTAGTAGTAAATTAATTGCTAGTATAAAACCTGTATTGTTAAAGGCAAGTACTGCATACACTAGAGAATATGGCAGGAAGAATCTCATATTGTTTGTATGGCAATAAAAGTGTAATATTATAGCAAAACAGGTCTAACTGCTGGACTGCATGTGTATATTCTGGTATCATATGGTAATGTAGATTTGCAATCATGTAATAGTACTGTAGTATTAATCACTGTTACCCACACCATGCACCATAAATTAAATGTGTAGGAATGCCAGTATATGACAGATATAATCCCCAGAGGCCATTTAGTACAACTGAAAGAAACATAGACAGTAAACAGGGGAAATGCAAACAACAAAAACCAAATAGCACATGCAACTGAGATGTGAACTGTTGTTTTTTAGCACACACAGCCACGGTTCGAATCCTGCCAGTGGTAGTAGTCTGCATACAGAATCATACCCCACAACTGTACAGATATGTTCAGAATGTCTATTAAAGTGGCCCATATCTAATGCCTATCAACCTGTCCCCCTGGGAAATTAGTGGGATGATCCCAGAATATAGGCAGCAAACAGGAAATACAACTGATTGACACACACATATATGACAACAAACCTGGCACGCTAGCAACTCCCCAATACCTTATGTTACTCGATGTCCCATTTACACCCCAACTTGTTAAGCTGTGGTCAGAGTGTGTACAGTAACAGAGTGAGATGTATGTGCATAATAGTAATGTGGAATCTGTCTGGTACTGTGTGTGGGAACATTGAAGTTGTGCTAATAAGCATTCCTCCCACAGGTCTGTCAGACACCAACACTGTGCCCAGAAATATAAGAACGATATGCAGTTGCTCTGAATAATGAGGTATTACACATCACTGTCACCCACACTGTCCTACAAAATATAACTGTCTAGGAATTCTGTATAAGAGTGTTGTTATACAAGGTCAGAATGCATAAGCACAGGGGATTAATAAGACAGAATGCAGATTGGAGATATACAGCAATATCAATATAGCAGATGCAACTGTGATGGGCATTATGTTGTGGCAGACACAGCCATGATCTGAATCCTGGGAGTGGAATTAGACTACATACAGATTCATACCCCAGAACTGTACACATGAGGCCAGAATGTCCAGTATATATGCCCATATCTGCTGGCTGTCCCCCGTCCCACTGGTATGTCTGTGGGATGATCCCAGATGTGTAGCCAGCAAACAGGAAATACAAGGGATTGTCAACCATTATGAGAATACACCTGTCACTGTAGCAACCCCAGAAACTGTTAGGAGTGTAATATTTTGAGTATGGCCTATTAACACTCCCATGTTGTCAAGCTGTGACCAGAGTGTGTACAGTAACAGAGTGAGATGTATGTGCATAATACTAATGTGTAATCTGGAACCTTGTGTGGCAGCAGTCAGGTAGTGCTAACAAACTTTGCTCCCACAGGTACGTTGGATATGAACACTGTGCTGAGAAATACAGACCATTATAACCTGTACTGGTACCGTCCACCCTGATATTGTAAGGGATTGTGAGTGTTGCAGTTTCTCTGAATAATAAAGTATCACTGGTCACTGTCACCCACACTGTGCTACATAATATAACTGTGTAGGAAAGCATGTTTATGTGTGTGTCAGGTCACTAAAGGTGGAAGAGGGCAATATTCTAGATATGTCCAGGTACACCAGCATGTGGTCAACACATGGCCAGAGTCTGTGCAGAAAGAGTTGGATAGCATAGTGGCAAAACATCAACACGGAATCCAGGCATACGTGTTAAGTCAGTGTTAACAAACATTCCCTCCACAGGTATACCAGGTAAGAGGTGTATACTGCAGGCAAAACTGGTTCATGTGTAATGATGTTGACAGCCATATCAGTGTCTAATATAGGTCTCTAGGGTAGTGTAGTAAGACTTGTAAGGTACAGATAACAGCACTTACTAGGAAAGTAATGTGGAGACTTGTTAATTGACATCTTTCACTCCCCCCCCACCTTATCTCCAACAATAATCACCATACCCATCCCAAATGGTATGTACTGAATCTGATAATGTGCAATTGTTTGATAAATATTTTAATGGTTCCCATGCATGTGCCATATTGAATTATTCCAACATTGTTGGCATGGAGCCATCAACATACCTGCATGCTGTTATTACCACTGTGGTCCCATATATGCATGTGTTTTGTTTGCTATGCAACTGTTCTGTTTCTGGTGTCTGGGTTAAAGGGAATATCTGTGCATGTTTTTATACCTAACCCTGGAACGTGTTGACTATTACTATCACATATATGATGTTGAAATCTAAACGCTATAGCACGCTTGGGAAGGCCAGTTCCAGCAGACCCAGCTGTCCCACCTCAGCTGGCCGAGGCACTGGGCACCAGCATGTCTGGGGCCCAACCCCGCACCTCCCTGTCTGTTGGTCCTGCACCACCATTGGGTGAAACCACCTCAGGGGATGGGTGTCACCCCCCCGGGAGTGGGCGTGGACAAGCACCTGTCACCTGTCGCCAGGTCGGGGTCATGGTGCGTAGAGCGATCAACGAACAGGTCAGTGATTTTCTATGCAAGCCTGAGGGCCACGTGTCATGATTAGAGAGTCAGCCTGGCTTTGTGGCTCAGCTCCCAGCAAAGTCCCCTTCGGGGCTGTGAAGGCGCAGTGGTGACTGCCCATGCTGTCCCACTGTTACCACTAGGGGGCTTATGGGCTTCCGATATTCCAAGACCCTCCCCATCAAGGTGTTTACCTCCTACATGTGTCATATACTGTCTCTGTAAGCATCTTGTGTGTCTTTTCTGTTAACCTACCCAACCTACCTCCCCAATTATACCTACTACCCCTCAACAACATCCCACTCTCACCTGAAAAAAAAAGGACAATCTGTTCCCACAAAAAATCTCGCCCCATACATAGCTGTCCATTTCACACACATGTCCATTGGGCACATGTAATCTGGTCTAATTGGCATCACAACTTATTATTGTTGTCCTTGCCTCTCTACCAGGAGTTTGGGTGCCCAAATCTACCTCCAAATTCAGTGTATATACACAGCTGTTGCTGTAGAAGAAATGGGCAGCTATGGATCTTCACTACACCCTTCCTGCACATCCCTAGCTATTTTCCCTACTGTCTTTCCCTCTTTGTGCCCCTTTTTTACCACTTTCCTATCAACTCTTTTTTCTTTTCTTTCAAAGAAACTAGCTCAGGGGTAAGTGGGAGTAAGTACTTTTAAGCAGCAGTAAGTGGGTTGAAGCTTGTTTGTGCAGGGTAAGCAATGCCTACACATGTTAAGCAATTTAGAAGCTAACTGAGTATAAGAAACTTGAAGCGGAAGTTAGCAGTGCTTACCTTCACGCAAACACGCACAAACCTGCTTATAACTGCTTTAAAATGCCTTAATCACTTGGTATCCAACAGCCCATGTTCTGCCCAGCAACAAAAAGAATACCCTCTACTAGGCTCGAACCCAGAACCCTACACACCATAGACAATTTACCACTAAGCCATGACAAATATACATAAATTGGATGGTTTCAGAAACATTTCATCCAACACAATCATTCAACAGTACAGAAAATGTATTTTAACATCTAGATGTATGTGTGTGTGTGTGTGTGTGTGTGTGTGTGTGTGTGTGTGTGTGTGTGTGTATATATTTATATATATATATATATATATATATATATATATATATATATATATATATATATATATATATATATATATATATATATATATATATAAAACTAAATAGCTATATATACCTCTCTCTCTCCATGCATACATCTATACAAATATCTCTACATATATATGTCAATATATATATATATATATATATATATATATATATATATATATATATAGATAGATAGATAGATAGGATATGTATATGCAGATATATATCTATAGATATAACAGAGAACATAACAAAGATATATATGAACACAGGCACTGTTAATGGGGGTGAGGGGGCACAAGCAACAAATATCTTACACGTATTGATATCCCCCCCCCGCAATACAGTACCAACTGTTGCAAATGCCATAACCAGGATCTGACAATACATGGTCACAAGATGTTAATAGTAAGCCATCCTACCTGTATTATGTCAGACAGGTATTGATATATTGTGCAGTACAGTCTGGCTACCATAGTGAATGCACAATGTGTAAGCAGTAAACAGTCCTATGATACTTATACACAGAAACATATATGCAGATACTCATATATGGATATATATATATATATATATATATATATATATATATATATATATATATATGTATATATATTATATATATAGATATATATATATGCATATATGAGTATCTGCATACATGTGTCTGTGTATAAGTATCATAGGACTGTTTATAAAGCTGAAAGACACAACAACAACATAATATATATATAGGTTCATAGGTTCATAGGTAGGTACTAGGCTATCGGCCCTAAGGCCCATACAAGCCTAGCCAAAAAATGTACCCTGGCTTTTGCCACCCGAGAAAATTATTTTCCTGTGCCCCTGTCGAGCAGAGCCACAGAAGTGATCCCCAGAGTGAATTTCCCATTTCCCATCCAATCCTCAAGATTTTTCTTGAAGAGTGCTAATGAGGAGCTCTGTTTGACATAGATAGGTAGTCTGTTCCAGAGTATGGGAAGTCTCTGGGACAGGAATCTATCCCTCCAGCATGTTCTGTTTATTGTGGTGACAAGGTTAAGGTCCCTAGAGCTCGGAGGGATTGGGATTTCTTTAAGTGGAGCATGTCCAACAGCTCTGGGTTTGACATAGCTTTGTATGTTAGGCAGAGATCACCCCTGAGTAGGTGATATGCGATGGAGTAAAGCTGTAGTTTTTTGAGACGGTTTGCATAGGGCATCTGTTTGAGGCCAGTAATCCTCTTTGTGAGGTATTTCTGTGGTCTTTCCAATTGTTGTAGATGTCTTGTGAGGTACATACCAAAAGGGGCGTTGTACTCTATAATGGGTCTAATGAGTGATGAGTAGAGGGGAACAATGACCTCTTTTTTTCTGGATGAGAATCCTTTTGTGATGAGATGAGCCACATAGAAGGATTTCCTGACCACTGTGGCAATGTGATTATCAAAGGAGAGACTACTGTCCACCTGTGTCCCAAGGTCTCTTATCACATTTTCGGCATTAAGTAGACTACCAGCTATGTGTTAGTTCATGGGTACAGAGTTTTTACCAAAGGGGATGACAATACACTTTTGGCATTGAGCTTCAGGCCATGGCTTTGACACCATATATATATATATATATATATATATATATATATATATATATATATATATATATATATATATATATATATATATATATATATATATATATATATATATATATATATATATATATATATATATATATATATATATATATATATATATATATATATATATATATATATATATATATATATATATATATATACATATGTATAGATATATATGTAACTACACATACACACACAGTGGTATGTCTAGGAAGATACACAATCAGAGGGTGCACACCATACTGAACAGCCAGTATCCCTACAGTTGCATCCCCATCCAATGGACAGTGTATGAGTCACCCATACCACAGACAATTGTTGCCTGACACATATACCCACAAAGAAGTTAAAGGATGTAACACAACACACAGGTTTGTATACACAGGAAAGGTTCAGTTGTGTACTATTACAGTTGTATATGCCATGTCATATAGCTGATTATGCTTTGACATACATACAGAGTAATGCAACACTCAAACAGATCATTTATTACAGTAATCCAAAACCATCACTTCTGTTCGTGTCCATGCCAAGGCCTTCAAGTAGTACAAGAGGAAAGACAGACTGGGCCACAGCATAACAAATAATCCACAGTATGTATTGCAGATGTATAGCCCAGCGGCCTCTAAATACACTATGCATGCAATCCCTAGGGGGAAAAGACCTGGGTGGCATCTGGCACATAACAATGCATAACTGAAATAATCACAATCACACTGATGGCAGTAAGCAGTAGGCCAGCAATGTTCACAAGGTGAAATGTATGGTAATGTACATCCACATACCTTAAGGCAGCTTACTTCTGGTAGTCCTTGCATGTTGTAACACACTGGGATACTTATGGTGCATACCCCCCATACACTGCCTTACAGGGGCATAGCACACTGTTACATACACTGACCTCTAGGCTGCAGAGGTGCACACATGTGTTGTGCAAATGAAGCCCACATATATATGATGCATATGGTCTGTACAGCATTAGTTATTGGCATCATACCTGATAACAAGCTAGTCAGATAGACTGCTGGACATGTTGTGTGCAGTAGGGGCTGTTTCTGAGGAAATTACTTGGACATTATGTGTTTGTGTGTACAGTACTGTGGTCTGTGTAAGCAGGGCAGGGGTCTGCAGACTTCACTATCCAAAGAGCCATTCCTGACCCCTCACCCACCAAACTCATTTAATCGGGAGGCACAACAGCTATCTGACTTCTACAATAAAGATAGTAGAGCATATATGGTTTCATATATAGTTATACTAAATATAATATAACTAAGTGTATAAGAACAATACCTAACATATGTCCATAATTGTGTTGGGATTGCTTGATCTGTGAGCTATATCTATATCTATCTATGTCTTTGTGTGTGTGTGTGTGTGTGTGTGTGTGTGTGTGTGTGTGTGTGTGTGTGTGTGTGTGTGTGTGTGTGTGTGTGTGTTGTGTGGTAGAGTGTCCATTAATCCTTAGAGTACAAGGAGCCACTACAGCAGGGTTGAAGAGACACATGTGGCTCCAGATCCTCAGGTCGTAGACCCAGATTTAGGATGATTGATGACTGTATGTGTATTGCACTTATGAACCATGGGCTTTGTACAGACTGTGGTAGACACCATTGTTCTCTGTCCTGTTCTATCTGATGTTACATGCTGCTACAATGTTAAGCTAGTGTATCATATGTGGCTGTGGCAGCAATGACATTGGATGTGGGTATGCATTTTCTCACAGATGTCTGCTATGCTGTGCTGTGACCTGCATGTCAAGCCCACTATAATCACAGGTACATGTGTATTCCCCCATACAATATGTATTCTAGTGTTGTGGCAGTCTGCCTGTAGTTTGCCCAGTGCTTTGTGTCATACCTAGCAGCCTACTGTAAATACCTAGTGTGCTGTTATGTTCAGTTATTTGCAAGACATACTGCTGCCAGTCCAGCATAACTGTTGTGTATTTCTGACAAAGCAGTGGTATGCTGTACAGATGTATGTCATTATCTACTGGGTAGTATTTGGTCATGTGAAGTCAGCAGCACCAGGTATTATGTGTCTGGATAGACTGGCGTGTGTGCATGCATACACTGTGTGGGCATATGTACCCCAGTATTGTCGTGATATACCCATGTACATGGCTAGTAACATCCACATTGGGAGGTGTGGTCCACATGTCTTGCATGAAGGGGACATGTGTACACTTCTGGACTGACCACAGAGTGCCAGACTGTCCACATATAGTGGTCATATCCCTGCTATAGTCCACTGGATCATTACTATGCTTACAGTGGGAATGTACTATGCTGCCCCTAGGATGTCTGTCCGTAGGCAATGGTGCAGATGTCTACAGCAGATGTGACCTCCCACACCCAACATGTCTGCTAAGACACCCCTATGACAGTGGCAACAGTCTACATATATACCTGCAATACATCCATGACATCCCCTTGCACTATGGGGTTGGGACTATTGGTAAAGAGGTAGGACTTTACTCCATGTTCTGGACATATGGTAAACATATATGTATACACATATATCCACATATCTATGTAGAGATATATGAACATATACATATCCACATACATATATGGACATATTTATGTACATATATGCATATAAACACTCACACATATACATATACACAGCAGTGACCTCAACAAGTGGCTAGGCATCTGATGTCATTAAAAGGGGATCCAATATATGTCTGCCTGGGATGACTTGATGTACAAACCATGATGATCTGCCAGATATGGTCTGCACATGTTGCCCCTGGGATTCAGGTTACTGGCTACAGCTCTTGGCACCCCCATAGTGCCTTATCTAGGCAAGGTTCAAAGGACAAAACCACCACTGTAACAGATTCAAGCATGCAAAACTGATGGTAATGCGACTCAATGCTAGAAGTCTAAACCTAAAAAGGCACTCTCTTGAGGCGCACCTACAAATGGATAACATTGATATCTGTGCAGTAACTGGGACCTGGTTGAATGGTCCAGTGAGTACACCTGTAATACTCGCCTACAACCCTTATCACACATGTTGGGCAAAAAACCAAGGCCATAACACTACAGGTGGAGGAGTGTCCATATTCACCAAGGTCATTCACACCTCCAGCCTAGTTTCCAACACAATGCATCTGAGAATCCCCAGATGCAACTAACACTAGGTAAGACCTTAAATCAAAATTGTAGCTTGCTAGAGATCCCCCTCCATGGCCCAAGGTTCTCACTATACCATTATAAACATACTGGACAATATTAAGATACAACCAAATATCATAATACTGCCATTAATTGGGAAAACAACTTATGTACCACCACCCTTTACCAACAGTTCCTGGAAGTCATACATTCCAACCCCCTGGATCAACTAATCTATTGTCCAACGAGGGTCTCTAATATCCTAGACCTGCTCATTACCAACAGGGGAGCAAGATGCCCCACACCAGTTGTCAACCCCTCATAGGTCAGGTCTGACCATAAGGTAATCACCGTTGACATCCACATCCCACCCCCACCCACCAGTAAGGAACCTCCATAAATACCCTCTCCAAAGCCAATGCCATGCTACTCAAGTCAGAACTGACAAACTTCATGACACTCATGGAGATGGGAGCTGAAAATGCAACTGGTGAATCCTACACTAAAGCTCTGTATGGGCACATCCACTTCTGAATGAATTGTGCCATCCCAAATAGAACCAAAACACTGCCCTCCAAAAAAAGAAGCCAATCTTGTGCTCCACTGCTATGAACAAACTATACAACAGAAGAAAGACACTGTTGCAGAAAAAAGGATAATCCCAAAATGCAAACTGCTCCCTTACCAGCCTCAGTAAGAAGCTGATACCCCTCAAAATCCGCCACAGCTTGTTACATAAATATAAGTGACATGGATTCCAAAGACAACCACAAGGCATTCTATTGTTATGTCCAGGATCTAATTGGCAATGCTCAGAACTGCTCTGAGCTACAACAGAATGGCATTAAATATACTGATTCAAAGGAGTTTGCCAATATCTGGGCAGACCGATTTAGTGCCACATTCAGCCTTCTCTCACCTGCTAAAGGGCCCATCTCAGTAACAAAAGGTTGCCAAATTCCAGTAATCATGGTCACACAGGTGGAAACTGCCATACCCACTGCTAGGAATACAGCATGATGACATCCAGGGCTGTGTACTACATGAACTACAAAATAACCCTGCATCTCACCTAAGTGCCATGTTTAATCATAGCCTCACCTCAGGCTTCTATCCCACTGAGTGGCGCGCAGATACAGTTATCACACGCCACAAGGGGG
Organism: Protopterus annectens; assembly: GCF_019279795.1. NCBI lineage: Eukaryota > Metazoa > Chordata > Ceratodontiformes > Protopteridae > Protopterus > Protopterus annectens. The sequence continues at coordinate 1,705,785,813 of NC_056741.1, read as the reverse complement.
AATCCACCTTGGATCTTGGGAACTACCGTCCCATCAGTCTGACAAGCCTGATTTGCAAGGGCATGGAATGCATTATCATTCAACCTATAAACAAAGACATTGGCAATCAGAAAACACTGGACCCCACCCAGATTGGGCTCGTGAAGGGCCGATCTTGTCTCCTGAACCTGATTGACTACTTTGATTCAGTCTCTGGAGCTGTGGAAGAGGGTAAGACAGTCCACACAGCCTATATGTACTTGGCCAAGGCCTTTGACAACATTTCCCAATCTAGAGACATAGATAAACATACAAAACTGGCCATAAACACCTCCGTCACTTGATGGGTTGCCAACTGACTTACTGACGGAACCCAGACTGTAAAAGTAGCCATGTCCGATCCCTGCTCCAGACAAGTGACAATTGGAGTACCTCAGGGTTGGTCCTGGGACAGCTCTTGTTTGGCATCTACTTCCCTGAAGTACAGGCCAACACTACAGAACTCTGGCTAACAAAGTTCACAGATTACTGCAAACTGGGAGCCATTATTGCATCCCCAAATGATGTGGATATTCTACAACATGGCTTTACAGATACAGATGTTTGGTGCCAGAGCCATGGGCTCAAGCTTAATACCAAATAATGTATAGTTGTCCCTTTTGGAAATACCATGTACCCATGAATTGCCACATAGGTGGCAGTACACTAAACACCGAAAGTGTGCTGACAGACATAGGGACACAGGTGGACAGTGGTCTCACCTTCATTAACCACATTGCCACAACAGTAAGAAAATCCTTAATTGTGGCACACCTCATCACTAAGGGCTTTACATCCAGAAAAAAGGGGGTAATTGTCCCACTGTACTCATCCCTCATTACATCCTGTATAGAGTACAATGCCCCATTTGGTATGTACCTCACAAGACAGCTGTGACAGCTGGGAAGGCAGTGCAAATACCTCACTATAAGAATCACAGGCCTAAAACAGATGGCCTATGCCGACCGTCTAGAAATCCTCCAGCTATACTCTATGGCATATCATCTACACAGAGGCTATCTCTGCGTAACATACAAGGCTATGTCAAACCATGGGAAATTACATCTGTAATATATGTATGTACTGCCATGTACAGTACATGGATCTATGTGCTGTCATTACAGTAGCAAAGGATATTGAGTGTCATGTCTGGGACACACAAGTATATGAGACCTGCACAGCACTGTTATCCATGTGAATGTGTGACATGCAGGGGTAACAACCCAGGGTACGTGCTGTCACACTGGCATGTAGTGTAACATGCTGTTACTACTGTCGACAGTGCTGTCCCAGGGAAGGGTAGAGTGCTAACATTACTACTGACAACAAGCACACCTGCAGGCTTAGCTGCAATCTGAGGGCTCACTGTCATGTTCCTGGTGTGTGGGCTGTGTCACCGTATATATATCCCCTACTGGATATTAATCAGACATGTGGAATGTAACTGTAGAATACCATCTGTACAGCACATGTTAGTGAGGGCTTACAACATGTAGTAATGGTATACATATTGTCAAACATTCATCTGCTGAAACATTCATCCTACTGCATAGCTACTCACCAAACTGGTGTCTGTCAGTCACTCTACAGATGTGCAGATGGCAGGTATCTAGCTGGGATACGTACAGACAACCTATGCTTGATTGACACTGACATGTGTGGGCCAGCTGTGTACTACCTGTCACATATAGGAGACATCACCCTGTATGGGCCACATGCCATGGGTACCTACACTACACTACCACAGTCAACTGAACATGCTTGGGTAGAGGTCTCCATCACAGACACTAACCATGTGTTGTAATATATGTTGCATACATGTCAACTGGATCATCTCAGTTGCCATGTGCAGAAGGCACACAGAGGATTTGCTGATGCATGTCACTCTCCCCTGCCAGTCACTAGCATGATGTCTGTTGATAGATTGCCTGCTGTCACATGGCAGGTGACATGATACTAATGTGCACACACACCCTACACATCCAATCCCTCCATGGACAATAGCCAGGTACACAGCTATGACCACCTGCAGCAATGCACCACAATATTGACACGTGTACATGTTCATTACTGAGGAGAGCATTGTTTGTGTGTTAGTACACCTGTAGTTGGAAATTCCATGACAGCCTTCACAACCACCTCAACTCCCATTGCTATAGTCAGATGTGGCCGCTGCTGTATTTAACATAACATGTACCCCGTTACACTCCTCTCCCTAACAGCTACATGTGCCTTGCAGTACCAGCACAACAGTGTTGTACAAATGGGTCTGCAAGGCTATGGAGAGGATCATCATGGAGCTCATAAACAAAGACAATGGGGACCTACAGACACTAGATCCTACCCAGGTCGGCTTTGTCAAGGGCAGATCCTGCCTTTTGAGCCTGGTTGACTTCTTCAAAGCAGTCACCAAAGCCATAGATGAAGGGAAGGTAGTCCCCACAGCCTATCTGGACCTTGCAAAGGCATTTGACACAATACCCCACTCGAGCATCATAGATAAGCTATCCAGCTTAAATATAAACCCCTATGTCACAAGATGGGTCACAAACTGGCTCAAAGACAGAACCCACAGAGTGAGAGTTGCTGGAGCCATGTCAGACACGAAACCGGTCACAAGTGGCGTCCCACAGGGTTCTGTCCAAGGACTACTCTTGTTCGGTATATACTTTTCCGAGGTACAGGCAAACGTGGGAGGACTATGGCTCACCAAGTTCGCAGACGACTGCAAACTGGGCGCCATAATCAACTCTCCAGCTGACACAAACATCCTTCAAAAAGGTCTCACAGAGACAGATAACTGGTGCCAGCCCATGGTTTAAAGCTAAATGCCAAAAAATGTATAGCCATACCCTTAGGCAAAAACAATGTGCCCACAAATTACCACATAGGCGGAAACCCATTAAGTACAGAGAAAGTTATTAGGGACCTGGGGACCCAAGTTGATAGCAATCTCTCCTTTGAAAACCATATTGCCAAAGTGGTTAGAAAGACCTTCTACATAGCCCACCTCATCACGAAGGGTTTCACATCTAGATCAAGAGAGGTAATCATGCCCCTTTATTCATCCCTCATCAGGCCCATCATAGAATACAATGGCCCTTTTGGGATGTACCTTACCTGACACCTGCAGCAATTAGAAAGACCCCAAAAGTATCTCACCAAGAGAATCAAGGGTCTCAAACAGATGCCATACGCTGCTCGGTTAAAAAAACTCCAGCTCTACTCAGTTGCATACCGCCTACTTCGAGGCGATCTATGCCTGACATACAAAGCTATGTCAAATCCAGAATTAATGGACATGCTCCACCTCAGTAAATCTAAATCCATTAGAGCCACATGCTCGAGGGACTTGAACCTCAGCACAGAAATAAATAGAACTTGCTGGAGGGACAGGTTCATAACCCAGAGGCTCCCTTCGCTCTGGAATAGAATTCCAGTTCATGTGAGGCAAAGCACCTCACTGAATCTCTTCAAGAAGAATCTCAATAGGTGGATGGGGGATCGTAGGTTTGTCCCAGGGATTACTCCCGTGTCACTATTAGACAGAGGTGCAGTAAACTAAACCTTAAAAAGGGCACAGTATACTCAAATCAAGGGGTGGCGTAAGCCATACAGAATTGGGCTAGGCTTATAATTGCCTCAGGGCAGATAGCCTAGTATGAACCTATGAACCTATGAACCTACGAATCCCATTGAGGTCTGCCAAGTGTGTGTATGTGTGCATGTCTGCATATCTGTAGGGTACACCATTCCAAGGCCACATACTCCTATTACACTACACATTGCCACACAGTAGTACAGATAGTGTTGTCATTGTCCATAGGTGTGGCATCACAATGCAACACTCTATTATGCCTGTGGCATGTGCATTACATGCATATCCCTGTGGTACTACTGTTGTGATATGCAATGGGTTGCATTGCCATTGTGGGCAATGTGTGATAGTGGGTATGTCAGAGTATCATGATGGAGTCCAGTGTGTACAATATCCATTGGGGGATGTGGGTGCTGTGTTCAGTGTCATTACACCATGGTACACCCGGTATATGTCCCACGTGCCACTTTCTGGTGACCACTGTCACCATCATCCATACAGGTAACTGATAACAGGATACAGCCCAGTTATGCATGTGCTGTGCTCGGCCTACCTTTAACACATTGGACACATGGACTATTTAGTTAGCAATAATAAGCCTATGTCTCTAAGATGTGTGTCTGCCTGTTATTATGTGTCTGTCAATGTGTATATGATGGTATGACACACTATGTATTCTCCATATACAAACATTAAATCCCTCATTAACATATTGTACATGTCTGTGGATGTTCTGCATATAACATTTAACCTGGTACACACCTCATCCTAAATGAGGTGTGGTGTGTGCAATGAAAGCCACACAGTTCAGCAACACTACATACCTAGGTAGGGGTCTTGTCACAGTGTTGCCAAGTAAGGATGTGTGTATATGGGATGGGTTGACATACAGTTGCAGATTGTACCAGCAGGTCACCTGTCAATATGACACAGGCAATAACTGTTATACAAACCTGTGACATGTGTGCAACTGTACACCAGATATGTCATGGACATGGTGTCACCACAGTGCCATAACCCTTGTGAAATATGACTGCAGACCATCCTCCTGCTGACACATGTACACCTACAACACAAATGGATAACATTATGGAGATAATCAATCAATGTTACTAACAGCTGAAATGCATCATAGCTGCATGGCTACACTACCTGACATGTATGCATTACACATTACCCCTGACAAGATCTTACACTGCAGTACACTGCAGCACTCTATTACAGTCACCATGTGCATCAGTACCATATTAGTCTGTCCCTGCATCGATGTTATGGATGACAGGGATGTGGCACAGGTATCATCATATGCACAGGGTGTGTTGCTGGTTTCCCAGAGGCCGAGGGTTGTCCATACATTTGTCACCATGTGTGTGTGGGTGAGGGGTTTAGTTCATTGATTAGTGCGTTGTGATGTGGTGTGTGTCAGTATGGGGTTGCCCTAGTTGTGGTTGCATAGTGTGTGGGTATGCATGCACACAGTTCTGCCATGTGGCTGCCCTATACAGGTGTTGTTGGGCATCTGCAGACCATACCTGATAAGGTGTGCAGTTCACCGCCTCTGGCCATGGACATGCTGACTGTGCCTGCGAGGGGTTCCATGGGCAAGTTCAGGTACAGACCTTGAGGTGCTACTCTCCCCTGATGATGACAGATGTCCGCTGGAACCATGTCCCGCCTGGGACTTGCCAGGGCCATGTACATGAGGCCTGCTATAGTGTGGTGTAGACAGCATCTCAGAGTGGTGTGCTGGGGCTGGTACTGCCACTACAGGAGTGGCTTGGTGTCCTAGCATATCCATGTTAACCACCAGCTGCTGGTGTTTCTGGCCTATGTCCATGCGGCCGTCGCACCACTCCCACCACGTGTTCAAGTATGGACATACCACAGTTGCGGAGGCCCACCATCTCACCCCACCATCTATCCATGATCTCAGTGTTTTCACGGAGGGCAGCAGCAAGTTCACGGATGTTGCCACTTATAGATGAGAAAGCAGCCTTCTACAGCCTCAGGCCCTATCTTGTGTACATTTCCATATATTTTTTTATCTTTTCTTTTCCTTTTATGTAAATTTTTCTTACTGTTTTACTTTAAATGTATTTTAAATGTATTTTAAATGTACTTCAAAATTATGTATTTTAAAATTATGTTATATTTTAAAATTAAGGTAGTATATTATACTACATATTATATTTGATTGTATTATGAGCACTAGCTCTTTAAATGTAGATGCTTCTAGCTCACCCTTTTATTGATTAATTAATTGTTTAATTATTTTAATAAGTATATAAATGGAGTGTTTTGTGTAGGTATGTATTTGTCTCCATCTGGAGAAGTTGTTTAAACAAAAACGCAGTGTTGCTGTAATTGTGTTAGTGGACTGCACAGTCATTTTACTAACTGTTCGTGTTTGTTGGACTGAAGAGTCAGTTTATTAAAGTATTTTTGTGTGGATCTTGGATTTGTGCATTCTTCAAACTGTTCTAAGTTTTGGTGTTTGGTGAACATTTGAGCAGCGATTCCTTTTGGTTGTGGTTACATTTCCATATGTGCCTTTGCCTCCATTATGGCTTGAAACATGCTCTTGGTGGTACCTGTTGTGGTGCCTCTGCCAGGGCGTGATGACCAGTGGCCCTCCCACGAGCACCACGGTACATCTGCCAATGTGGTGCCCTATCGGACATCTGGCTATGCCGACTGTGACTTGACACACTTGGCATGGACACCACACTTTCCTGGTCATCGGCACTAACCGCCAACTGTCCCTCTGCGATGGCCACTTGTGATGGGGTTTGTAGGGGCACTGTAACTGTGTGCGGGCTTGGGGCAGCTAGGAGGGTGATTACAAATGATGGCGCAGTGTCGGCCTCTGACAACCCCACCTGTGCCTCAACAGTACCATCATCATCATTAATGTCTGTACGGACATCTACCTCAGATTGCATGCAGGAGGGACCCTGACCCACCTTGCCACCTGTGGGGGAAACAAACGCACTTTAAGACCTGTACAGCATTGTATAACAGTACACACACACACACACACACACACACACACACACACACACACACCCACACACCCACACACCCACACACACACACACACACGTACACACATACACCCACACACACACACACACACACACACACACACACACACACACACACACACACACACACACACCGACAGTCCACCTTACTACCTCCCTGTCCCTGGGTTTACAGACAGTCCCACATTCCGTTACATATGTTCCCCATCCAACATGGCACTTGCTAACATACACTCATTAATATTACTCTCCGTGCCTACACGTGTAATCACAACACATGACCTGTTACTCCATCTCCTCCCTGACTTGAGTGGAGTAGGTTGTACATGGCCTCACTGCTGTCATCCAGTATTACCCTGTGTATGTCCAGTCATGGTGTACATGGCCCCTATATGGTTGGGGCTGCTACATTCACTACATATGTCACACACTGGAGTCTCATACTACAGTCTTGCTCAGTCCATGCCACATCTGCTGCATAATCAGCCCATCTTGTGGACAACAGTAATTTCTGGATACACTCACTGATGTGCTCTGGTAATTTCCCATTGTGTTAGTGCTGCATACGTGGGTAGCCGGTTATCTATCTGCTGCTGGCAATATGATGTGTGTATCTCGTGTGTACTTTCTCTCACAATGCATGTTCCATGCTACAGACCTTGTTATGCTATCAGCGGTCCTGTGTTCACATATTAGACAGGTTGTCCTGGTGTCTCTTGTGTCACTCCATGTACATGTACAGCACAATCCCAAGGAGAAGTACTGCCATGTAATCAATCCCACTATTACCTGTGCATACATGGACATCCACACAAACAGACATACATGTACACACCAATCTGACATGTATCAACCGCACTCCACTCCACCAGATTGCACTTACAGACATAATCAACACACACCCACCCAGCCCCCCACACACACATATACACACACACACACACACACACACACACACACACACACACACACACACACACACACACACACACACACACACACACCTACATATGAGGTTGCACAACTTTTGCACACACAGGCCTCCCATTACCCTTCTGTCAGCATGCATTATATATGGTACTCAACAGCATGCAGTGCAACTATAGTGACTTCATGCTACCGCCAGCATACATGTGTGTGATGCATGGGCTGTGTTGGTAGGTGATGGCCCTTCCCCTTGATAACACTGCACCCATGTACAAAGTGTTACTGTGGACCTGTTCTGCACCCTGTTTTGTACTGTGCACCATACCTCACAGGTGTACTAAACATTCCTGCATATGTAGTACTGTCTCAGTTATGTCAGCTCAAATGCTCACAGCCCCTATGTGTTAGAGCAACTCATACCTGGGATGATATGTGAACAGATGTCATTTGTGAATGCCTGATGTCTGCTTTATAGATCACAACATCAGTGGTGCATGTATGACCATTACAAGACTATTACACTGACAACCACCGGACCTTACCATGGCTATGGGGGGTGCCCTGCACATGTCACACAACTCTGCATGGTTGCAAGGTCTACTCATGTATACATCCTTTAGAGTGTACACACTGCTGTCACTAATGCTTTGGGGTCAGGGTTACGTCTGCCACAGTTACTTAACCTGATTGTGTGCAGATACAGCCATGAGGGTGTTGTTTCACACATGTCCCGACTGTAGGCCATGTGTCCTGCCATATTTCTTATCCCTGTGGACACATTTCACAATGACAAGATGTTAGTTATCTTGCATGTATCTGATGTACCCTTCCAATACCCCATCATGGTCTCTACTGTGATGCACTGCATTTCACAGCAACAAAACGTGTACGTGTACAGCATGCAGTATGGGTGGGTGTGTTAGATGTGTGCATGGAATATCCCATAGCTATTACATGCCCGGTGTATTGTCAAGCATGAACATGAACCATACTCCCCGGCTACAGGCTGCTGCCTTGGTGCTATCCTGGAGGGACCTACATAAGATTGTGAGAAAGTTGATGTCAGTGGCCACAGCTGTGGCATTCATAAAGGGTGAGTGCAGCATTACGGTACATCAACAGTAGAAGTCCACAATACTACAGCTTATGCACAACTGTTTATTATTATTACACAGCGACAGACTATGTATATGACATCTCAGATATACATTATGTACCTGTACAGATGCGGATGCATACACAAGAGTGGTGTACTGATGTGCCCTGGGGCATTACCTGCACGATCCTCAGACGGTGTGTCGGTGGCACACACCTCCACAATGCACCCTGCCAGTTGTTGGTTCTGCAGGTGGGCAGGTACCACAAGGCTGCTGAGAAGCTCCTCCACACGGATGAGGGGTGGATGGACAGCTTGCCCCCCTGTTGTGAGGTGGTACCCCCATATGGCAGCTGCATGCCAACGTAAATGGCAAAGCAGGTTGGAGCAATGATGCTGGACCTGCTCATAATTGTGGTTCTGCAGGTGACATCATTGACCCTGTGAACTAGATCGTTCCACAGGGCGGTCCTCTCCTGCTAATTACGGGCTGTCCGGCCAAACAGCAGTTGGTAGTGCTGTATCATGTTTTCAATAATTACATCGGTTTCTGCAGCACTGAATGCTAGCAATTGGGTGTGAGCCATCTTCCCTGGAAGACATAAAGATGGAAACAGATCTGAGTGACTCATACAGCAGGGTTACTATAGTTCTTAATACACATCTCTGTCTCCCCCCACCATATCAACTACAACAAACTGTTCACACAATGTAATTGGTATGTCAGCAGCTTACTTACCATTGGGACATATGTTGTATTGTACCATGCTTTGTGCTATGTGTTTGTACCAAGCTTTGTGCTATGTATTTGTAGCCATGTTCCCTGTGAGGACACTATCTTTGCTGGCCTGTTACAGACTATTTCACCTGCATGCCATTGTCAGTGCCACTATATATATGTACATACATGTATAGATATATCTTGTGGGTTGTTTATATACCTATATCTATATGAGTGTCTGTTATATCTGTAGACATACACGTCTAATTATATATCACACAGATATTTATCTGTATGTGGGGTGCATACAAACATCTGGTCCACATTCTGTAACTCTCTTTCAATCACAGCTGCACTGTTCTGCCTTGCTGCAACACATATAGGTGTCACATGTGAACACAGACTGCCATTAGGGTGATATATATGGTGAGACATTGCTGGTAAGCCTATTATACACCTTTATGGCATTTGTGCATGCTACATTACACATTAACATGACTCGCCTGCAAGTGGTGTGCTCTGACACCCATGTATCTATCATGACAGCAGTACTTCCACCACCAGCTATTGCCCACACTAACATACTAAACACAGATGTTATGGCTTACATCTTTGTCATTCATTGCTGATCTGCACAGCTGGCAGGGATGTCCCACTGCCTACAGGGACAGACAGTATTGTCCAGAGCAGTTGTTCAGCAGAACACCATTACAGGGAGAACTACAGATGGCACATATAAATCCTTCCACATCATATATCCTATTATTCTATGCCACATACTACATTTGATTACATACATATATGTTTTACATTCCTGTAAATTATTTTTTCTGACAGCTGTGACCGCTTTCTGTTGTTTAAGGTTTTTTTTGTCTGTGTGTCTATATATGTCTCTCTCTCTCTCTCTCTCCCCCTCTCTCCACTAGAGTGATTGAGCTGGTTTGAATGGATTGCAGCATGGCTTTTGTAGGTGATGCACATGATCAGGTAATGAGCTCTGCACCCATCAGTGTGCAACAGTTGCTAACTGCATGCAGCCTGCTGTGTAGTACTTCGGATAACCACTGTCATGGCAACCCAGTACTATAAAATACTGACTCATGTGGGCATTGTCTCTTAACCTTTCCAGTATGGAGGGCATCCTTCCTGTATGTTGGCAGCAGTGTTACAGACAGCAGGTTGCAATACCTCTTACAGCAGGACTTGCAGACACAGGCCAATTACACATTTGTATGAGGTTCCAGAGTAGTGTTGTTATGTGCATTGTATATTGCTGGTCTTGCAGTGTTTGTGTGTACATAGTAGTTTAGGATGGAATGCAGTCTGTCTGCATAGCTCTAAACTGTGGGCCTATCCACATGATGGCCAGTGGATTGTCTGTTTGGTTTTGTCAGTGCACCACACAGGTCTTGTCCTACATATATCACTGGCAGTCTGTCTGTTGCGTGCTATCAGTACATGGCAACATCCATTTGTGTTTCTGATGTCTTATTCCTGCATAAGGGTATGTTGCAACAAATCCTGTAACACCTGCAATTTCCAGGGTGTGTAACAGCAATATTGCAAGTATGGCCCTGTGTTCCTGCCTCTGTCCACCACATATATGGCAGGCTTTGTCCTGTTGTGATACAGTTAGGGGTTGTTAGGTTATGGCCTATCATTATTTACTGCTAGCATTCCTGCTATCATCCCAGTCATATTGTGGACTCCCACAAAATATGTTGGTCATGGGCCATACATGTGACAGATACATTGACATTACCACAACTAATACATTTCCCCTAGGGCTTGACTACAGGCTGTAATTGGAGGCTGCTGAACTACATCTGTAATTGTTGATTGTTACTTATCTTGAAGGCAAATCCTTTGTCTACTCTTGTACTAACTGAAGACCTTAGCCTGGACAGCATGGTATGTTATATATCCACATTGCTTGCATCTACTGTTTTGTGTGGGTCTTGCATTCATCGCTGATTACATATTTCAATATTTATGTGCTGTAAGTAATGGCATACATTATTGTATAGTACACAAATAAAGGTTTTCTGTGTATGCATACCTGTGTGTCATGTCATGTCCTTTGAATTGTGAGTGGGTATATGTTTAATGTAAGTATTTTCATTTGTGGTAATGGTTGCCATACTACACATTTCACAGGTACCAGTTACAGGGCTTGTGGCGGAGGGGATATACTTTGCACCCAGTACTTCTACATATGTATGGGTACTATTACCTTTTGTCTGTGTATATGTGTATGTACCTATATATAGCTAATAAATCTATACATATATATATATATATATATATATATATATATATATATATATATATATATATATATATATATATATATATATGTATAGATATATACCTGAATATATTGTCAATGTATAGATGTGTGTGGATATCTGAATCACTGTAATGTGTACTCCTTCCACATTGTACATTTCCTATGGTAGAATGACTTTTCTGCATGATATGTTACAGATATTGCCCTGACATTTATAGGAGAATTGGATTAAAAGCATTGTAGCTGTGTTGTGGAGGGTCCTGAAGTCAAGAACTTCATGTGCTGGATACTGGATTGCACAACATATTCGTTAGTGCTGTGGGGGGGGTAACATAGCACTAATTACCAGGTATCCATCATTTGAGCCCCCACCTCCATTAACAGTGCTTATGGTATGTTATTTTGTAGTGAGCGGTTAAGGATTTTGTTCCCATGTGGAACTGCTATACACATTTCTATCCATATATATATATATATATATATATATATATATATATATATATATATATATATAGATAGATATATATAGATATATATGTATATCTACATAATTATATATGCAAAACCCTATATATATATATATATATATATATATATATACATATATATATATGTATATATATATGTATATGTATATGTATATATATATATATATATATATATATATATATATATATATATATATACATATATATATATATATATATACATACACATGCATATGAACATATTTATCTATCTATATACAATTGATGTTATGTGATTATTTGTGAGTTATATATATATATATATATATATATATATATATATATATATATGTCTATCTGTCTGCATTTACAGATATATATCTGTCCATATGTCCATGCATTTTCGGCTCATATTTTTGAACTGTACCTCATTCTCTTGGCAATTGATATGGATGATCTCCGGATTGAAGTCAGTAACTAGTGCCGACACTTTTGTGTTTCAGACTTTATCTCCTTCAAAATATGTGTTCTAATACATATAACTGTGTAACTAGTAATGTTTTAAGTGTATTAGAGCAGTATTTGACATATATCCCTATTTGTACCCACATTTTGGCACACTTTGTCCAGAATTCTTGCATTAAGAGGTTGTGTTGTATGATATTACTACATTTCTTGTACTGTTGACTGATTGTGCTGGATGATATATTTGTGAAAACATCAGGGTTATGTGTATCTGCCATGGCTTAGTGGTAAATCACTTTGTGTATGGTATGTAGGGTCCTGGGCTCAAGCCTTGCAGAGGCTGTTTATTTTGGTGCTGGGCAGAACACTGGACATTGGATACAGAGTGATTAAGGCACTTTAAAGCAGTTGTAAGTGGGTTTGCGTGGGTTTGCGTGGAGGTAAGCACTGCTAACTTCTGGTTGCAGTGTCTTACACTCAGTTAGCTTCTAAATTGCTTAACCTGTGTAGGCAGTGCTTACCCCTGTGCAAATAGGCTTACACCTGCTTACTGCTGCTTAAAGGGGCTTACTGCCGCTTACCCCCACTCTAATTTCTTTAAAAAAAGAAGGGTTGATAGGAAAGTGGTGAAAAAGAGGCACAAAGAGGGAAATACAGTAGGGAAAATAGCTAGGCATGTGCAGGAAGGGAGTAGGGAAGGTCCATAGCTGCCCATTTCTTCTACACCAACAGCTGTGCATATACACTGAATTTGGAGGTAGATTTGGACACTCAAACCCCTGGGGGAGGGATGAGGACAACATAAATTCATTGTGATGCCGATTAGACCAGATTACATGTGTCCAGTGGACATGTATGAGAAATGGACAGCTATGAATGGAACAAGATTTTTTTGTGGGAATGGATTGCCATTTTTTTCAGGTGAGAATGAGATGTTGGGGAGGGGTAGTAGGTATATTTGAGGAGGTAGGTTGGGTAGGTTAACAGACAAGACAAACAAGATGCATACAGGGCCAGTATATGACACATGTGGGGGGTAAACACCTTGGACATGGGGGGGGTGTTTGAAAGTCACAAGCCCATGAGCCTCCAAATGGAAACAGTGGGACTGAGGTCCCCACCCATGGGCAGTCACCACTGCACCTTCATGGCCCCAAAGTTGTCTGCACCAGGGCTGGGTAGGAGGGGCAGGCTCACCTTCTAATTGCTCCACTCAGCCCTCAAGCTGGCATAGCTGGTCTTGAAATGTCCTAACGATCTCCCTATGCACCACAGCCTGGACCTGACGATGGGTGATTGGTTCCCCCCTGCAGCTGCTCATGGGGGGGTGAGCCCCATCCCCTGTGGTGGTTCCACCTGAAGGTGGTGCAGGGCCTGTGGAGGAGGAGGTCCCAGGCTAGGCCCCAGATCATCTGGCTCCCAGTTCCATGGCTAGCTGAGGTAGGACAGGTGGGTCCACAGGGACCGGCCTTCTCATACGAGCTATGGTGTTGCAGTTTACAGAATGACATGGGTTAGTAATAGTCAACAGCATTCAGGATTAGTTATAACAGCATGCATAGGTATACCCATTAACCCAAGACACCAAATTTAAACCAGTTGCATAGCAAGCAGAACACATGCATATATGGAACAGCAGTGGCCATTACATCAGCATGCAGGTTTTATTGATGGCAACAGGCCACCAATATGGGTGTATTTTAACATGGCCAATGCATAGAACCAAATGTGGATATTTATGAACCAATAGGACATATGTCCCAACATAAGTTTGGAGAGTGAACATACCCATTGAGGTGTATACTTGGGTTATTGTTGCACATATGATGGGGGCAAGAGAGGGACTTCAATTAACAACTGATATATCCTTGTAGTTTACACAACTTTCTTAGTCACTGCAGTGATCTGTCCCTTACATGTATTATTACACTACCCATTGGCCTTGCTTTGTACAATGGTATGTTTTTAGATTAGTATATACGTGGACTGTGTCTAATGTATAGTCTACACCTTTTACCTGTTATAGCTATTGAGAAGATCTTTGTTAACACTACCTGACAATTTATACACATACTCCCAGATTCCATGTTGATGTTATACACATACCCCTCAATCTGTTATTGCACACACTCTGGTTGAGGCTTGACAGGATGCAGGTGTTAATGCGACATATTATGAGAATTGCTCTCATACACCTTGGGTGTGATGCTACAATGACAGGATTGTTTTCATATACATTCTCTGACTATGTACAGGTTTGACTATCGGTTATATGTCATCACAGGCTGCCTACCTTTCTTGGATCATCACACTGATTTCTCAGGGGAACATGATACCAGGCAGCAGATTTGAGCCATTTATCTGCACATGCTGGGCAGATTGGAACAGTTGAGGGGTATGAATATGCATACAGCTTACTATCTGAACATTCTGACGCAGTCTGTACAGTTGATGGCTATTATTATGCTTACAGCTCACTATCTGTACATTCTAGCAAAATCTGTACAGTTGTTGGGTCTATCTAATTATGCATACAGCTTACTATCTGAACATTCTGACACAGTCTGTACAGTTGATGGTTATGATTATGCTTACAGCTTGCTATCTAAACATTCTAGCAAACTCTGTACAGTATGTTGGGTCTAATTATGCATACAGCTTTCTATCTGAACATTCTCACAAATTATGTACAACTGTGGGGTATGATTATGCAGACAACTTACTACCACTCCTGGAATTCAATCCCTGCTGTGTGTGGTAAAAGTATTACAGTTAACATCATAGTACACTGTGCTATGAGGGAATTGGTGTAAAGCTTTCAAATGTTTTCTCTCTAAGTCTCCCTCAGTTGTACAATATGACTAACCTCTTGTTATACAGAACTTCCTACACATTTTATCTGCGTACCACAGTGTGGGTAACACTGCTTAATACTACAGTACTGTTTATAGCATGCAACACTGCAACATATTAAATTGAGTATACACAAGCACTCCAGGGGTTATACCTTTATTCATAGGATATGACAGTTCATGCAAGATTATTACTAGCCTGCCTCGTGACGCAGCCTTTGCAGCCTAGCGGCATTGGATTGCTAGTTCACAGCCTGCTCATCTGCAGCTGTCAGAGAAATACAGTGACATTTAGCCATACCTATCCCTAGTATACACAAGCTAAGCAATTATTACATACTCAGTGGAATGGGTACTTAGTACTGGGGCATCAGCCATCTGCCTGCACTCCTCGATCTACTGTTCCAGTAGATCCCTCCTACGCCACTTCAGGTCAGCATGGTGACGCCTGACCTGCTCACCAGTCCAGGGGATACCTGTGGCACTAGTGAGGTCACTGGTGAGACTGTCCCAGGCCTCTGCTTTATACTGGGAGCCCTGGTAATGGCCCTGCAGGAGTCTCTGCTCATGGTGTTTGACCAGGAGCCACACCATGTATTTTGACTCATTAATGCCCTAGCGCTGCACTATGAATTGACTACCTTCACCTACTCCAGCCATTCTGCCTACAGTAGGGAGCTGCAACAGTTATGGGGATTATTGGCACCTGTGGGGTTTAAATACGCTAGATTTCCCACACTTTCCCATGACTGGACGGTTTTGAAAAGGCTAAGCTATGGGCAGACCTGCTTACCTAATGTTGGCATTGCTTAAAGGGGCATACCACTGGGCAGATTGAATTAGCCGGCCTCCACATTGCTTACACCACGTAAGCTGACCTGTGAAATGCTTAGCATTGCTTAATATGTAATTAGCATTATATTGTCCTTTTGACATTGATTTATAATTTGTTACATGTTATATCTGTGTCTGGTATCTGTGATTCATGTGTACGTACACTGTATGAGGTCTTGGGGACTTCAACACTTTATTACAATAACGCCTCACATCTGGCCTTACTGCAGTACTCCAGTTCACATATTTATGTTATGTAGCAGGTTATACAACATCACACTGTACATAGATTCAGTTCACATATTCGGTTTGATTTTCCTATGGTGAGGCTTTGTTTGCTGAAACCTCACTCATATGTATTGCTATGATGGCTTAGTGGTTAACTACTGTGACTGTAGTGTACAGGGTCTGGAGTTTGAGCCTTGCAGAAGCTGTTTATTTTGTTGCTGGGCAGAACACGGGCCTTTGGGTACAGAGTGATTAAGGCACTTTAAAGCAGTTGTAAGCGGGTGTGCACTGATTTGCACGGAGCTAAGTAATGCTAACCTCCAGTTACAGTTTCTTACACTCAGTTAGCTTCTATTTTGCTTAATCTGTGTAGGCAATGCTTACCGCTGTGCAAATGCACTTAAACACGCTTACTAGTGCTTACATATGCTTACTACTACTTGTTTGTGCTTAAACCTGCTTACTAGTGCCTTATTCATTATGATACTGACACTTCACATGTGCATTTAATGCAGGAACTCCAGTTCACATTTATATGTTATTTCGTAGGTTATACAGCAAAAAAATGTTCATATACTGATTTCACATGGAAAATGGAATGTGCTGCAGTGGGACTCGAACCGGTAGTAGTTTTTATGCCTTAAAGAACAATGTCCTCAGGACTATGGACTATTATCTATGTCTAAATTCTGGGTGATTGGTTCCCCCCTGCAGCTGCTCATGGGGGGTGAGCCCCATCCCCTGTGGTGGTTCCACCTGAAGGTGGTGCAGGGCCTGTGGAGGAGGAGGTCCCAGGCTAGGCCCCAGATCATATGTTCTAGAGGAAAATGTCAGCAAAACTTTGTCCCACTGTATCAAGATAAACACGAAAGGCACTGAAGAAAGTTTTCTGCATAATACTAAAATTAAATACTTGGAGGTGGTACTCCACAAAGCCTTTTCCCTTCACAAGCAAATTGTCTCAACTTTCAAATCGTTAAATGAGCTACTAGGAAGCATTTATAGGGCTTTTGGCATAGATGCAAGTTGTCTAGTCTCTTGTAGCAGATCAGTTCCTGTACTATAGTATATACAATGGCTGCTTATTGCTGTTGTCCAGTCTATACTTTGTAACCTCTAGACTGATTATTTATTTATTTATTTATTTTTTATTTTAACATTATTTTACCAGGATAAATCTAACTGGACACAAAGTGTCTGTTTTCAGTGGAGTCCTGGGGAGGAAAGCTCCAAAGAAGTTAACAGAGTACATACATGGTTTAGATAACAATAAAAAACTGGTATACAAGGTAAGAGAAACAAAGAAGTACAAGAACATTTTTGTAAAACAATAAGATACTCAAACAATAAGATACTCAGGAGTAGAACCCCTATTTGCAATATTTACAACAAAAAATACATATTAGGTGAGTATATCAGGTGAGAATATAGTGTAAAAAAAACACTTGTCCTGAAGGACAAGTGTTTTTTTTTCGCTGTATTGAGAATATAGTGTATGCAATGGAGGCATACAGTGGGTCACTTATATGGAGTAGTGGGTCATCAAGGGGGGTCTTTGCAGTTACAAAGAAGGTTAGCATAGTGGTGTGAATTAAGAAGGCCCTTGAAGATGCTTGTGTGACTTTGTAGCCTGAGTTCAGGTGGGAGTGTGTTCCATACTTTAGCAACATCATAAGAGAATAGGGCATCCCCAGCGCTGTTATTGCATGGGTTGATTTCAATCAGGTTTTTGTTACATGAACGTAGTTCCCTTTTGGGGTTGTGAAAGTTTAGTATGTCAGCTAGGGCAGGGCTTTTCCCCGGATGAAAAAGAATTTGATGGGCTATGATCAGTTGGTGGTAGTGTAGGAGGTTTGGAAATTCTAACCAGTGCAGTTTAATTAGGAATTGGCAGTGGTGGGAACATGATCTATTTTTGGCAGCGAACCTAGCTATTTTATTGTAGCATGTGGAGAGTTTCTTCAGGTTAGTTTTGTTAATGTTGGTGAGGACTGGAGAGGTGTATAGTAGTGCTGATAAGCAATGAGTTCTGGCTATTGTTGTTCTATTTTCGGGGGTTAGGAATAGTATGCAACAATATAGGCAACCAAGTTTTTTATGGACTTTAGAGATAGTTTGGGATACGTGCTTGTTGAATTTAAGTTGTTGATCAATAGTGATGCCTAAGAGTTTGGCCTCAGTTACTGGGGTTACTGGGGTGATGAGGGTGCCATTGGTTGACATGATGGTAAAGGTAGCGGAGGAGTGATTGATTGGGTGGAATAGTATTAGCTGTGTTTTTTTACTGGACGATGTTGGCTTTAGTGGTAGTTAGGTGGAGATTATTTGTAAATATGTTGAAGAGAAGGGAACCACGGACTGAACCTTGTGGGTCACTGCATGTGACAGGGAGTGGGGGGTGGAGAGATGCCCCATTTGACAGATTGTGAACGGTTGTTTAGGTAACTGTTAAACCATTTTAGGGTGGTGTCATCGAGGTTGAGTTCTGCTAGGCAGGTGAGGAGCTTGCTATGGGAAACTGTATCAAATGCCTTGGATAGGTCTAAGAAGGTGGCAGAGGCCAGCTTCCCTTGGTTCCCATGAGAGTTTATGGTATTGGAGAATTTATTTATTTATTTTATTTTACATTTGTTGACCGGGCTAGTCTTACTGGACATATATCCGTTTTCAGTAGAGGCCCGGGGAGAAAAGCTCCAATTACACAAAGTAAACAATCATTACAAAAGAACAATGATAAGCATAATACAAAAGTACCAGTGTAGACTTATGTAAGAATTTAAGAAAAACTGAAACTGACAAAAAGCATGTAAACAGAAAAAAAAAGTCAGATAAAAGTAAAATAGAAGGTATGGAATATTCTGAAGTTAGATTAATAAGAGATAGATAAGCAGAACACAAGGTGGGAAAACATAGGTGAGAAAAAAAATGCTAAGGTAGAGTCAATATCAAAGATATAACAGACGATAATTAAACGTATTATTTAGAAGACCAGTAAGGGGAGAGGGGGGAACTTAGGAGATAATGAAGTAATTTCAGTCAGGGTTAGCACAAGGACATAACCACTGGGATTTAAGATGTTCTTTGATATGTCTTTTGAAAAGGGATGTAGAGTCTAAGTTAGTTATTTCATGAGGGAGTTGATTCCAGAATTTCCCAACAGAGTTAGAAAATAATGAGTCCCCAGCTTTATTATATGATTTAGTCAAGGCCACTAGGAGTTTATTAGCAGAGTGTAGTGTGGATAGGTTTTTATATGGTGAAATTAGTTTTTTAAGGCTAGGGGTAGCATCAGGGTAGTGAAGGGACTTATGAATGATAAGTAGTTGTTGATAGAGTATGTGGTTATTTAGCTCTAACCAATCTAGTTGCTTGAGGTTGTGACAGTGATGAGTTCTAAAGGGGTTAGCAGTAATGAATCTAGTTATACTATTGTAACAGGTAGATAGTTTGGTAAGGTTGGATTTAGATAAGTTCGTATATATAGCAGAGGCATAGAAAAGGGTGGAGATCAGGTGGGTCTGGGCCATGGTTTTTCTGGCTGCAGGGGTAAGAAAGGGTTTAATTCTGTAGAGAGTACCTATTTTTTTGTTAACTGATTTAATGGTGTTGTTAATATGGTCATCAAAATTAAGATGGTTATCAATAGTTACACCTAATAGGTGAGTGGTCATATCTGGGTTAATACAGGTCTCATTATTCGAGGAGATAGAGAAGAAAGGAGTTGGGGATTTGTGTGTAGGAGTAAAGAGAAGAAGTTTTGTTTTTTTGGCATTAAGATGGAGGGAGTGTTCCATAAACCATTTTTCTACATTATGGAAGACTGTTTGGGTGAGGGACTGGAGGGAGGAAACATTATTAGCAGCACAGATTAAAGTTGAATCATCAGCATATTGAATGCAGATGGCTTGGGGTATGTTCAAGTGCAGGTCATTGATAAATAAAGAAAAAAGAAGGGGACCTAAGATTGAGCCTTGTGGAACCCCAATGTTTACTGGGAGTAAGGAAGAAAGGTTGTTGTCCCATAGCACTGCTTGTTGCCTGTTTTGGAGATAACTCCTAAACCATTGAAGTGCTTGTGAACCAAGAGAATAGAGATGTAGCTTGTCAAGGAGTATATTATGGTTAACCATATCAAAGGCTTTTGACAGGTCTAGGAATAGTGCTGATGAGAAAAGATTATTGTTCCTATTATTATTTATAGTGTCAGAGAAGGAAAGGAGGGCAGTTGTAGTGCTGTGAGAAGGTCTAAAGCCATGTTGACAATTAGCTAGAAGTTTGTTTTGCAGGAGGTAGTTGAGAAGTTGTTTGTGTATACATCTTTCCATAATCTTCGCTAATGGGGAGAGTAAGGCAATAGGGCAAAAGTTTGAGAACTCAGTAGAGGACCCCCCTTTGTGTAGAGGAATTATATGAGATATTTTCCATATGGAGGGAATTTTTCCTTCAGAGATAGTTCTATTAATAAGTATGGATATGGGATAGTCTATGGCTTCAGCAGCAATTTGTAGGTATTCTGATGGGAGTTGGTCCGCGGATGGGGTGCAAGGTTTAAGTTTTTTGAGAAGCTTATAAATAAGAGATGTAGCAACAGGTTGAATGTGAAAGGTATCAGATGAGGCTTTGGAGGTATTAGGGCAGGTAGTAGTAGATGTGGGAAATGAATTTGCTAGGTTTTGAATGGCTTCTGTAAAATACTTGTTAAAGGAATCTGGGATCTGGGAGGAATTGTTGTGGTCAAAGCCTGACGGGGTAGGAGTAGTAGAATGTCCTGGTTTAAGAGGTTTGTTAATACCTGACCAGAATTTTTGAGGGGTGTGTTGACTCGTTTGTTGAAGGTGGAGATAATATTCCTTTTTGTCTTTAAGAGTATCTTTCTTAGTAGCATTTCTTAATTGTTTAAAGAGTAGGTGATCAGATGTACATTTAGTAGCTCTCCATTTAGCCCAGATTTTATTTCTTAGGTGCATTTTTTGCTTAGTTTGTTTAGTTAGCCGAGGTGCTGATTTAGATTTTATCCTAGTAGAGCGAATGGGAGCATGATGAAGGATTTGTAGAAAGTGAGTATTAAAGTAGGTCACTGCTTCATTTAGTTCAAGGATAGTCAGTGGAGACCAGTCACATGCTTTCAATTCTGTCAGAAAGTTATCCGGGTTGAAGGATTTATTTGAGCGGGATATCTTGACTTTATGGGTAGTTGGGATATGCAATTTTTGTCTAATAACATAAGTGAGCATATGGTCACTAATATTATCGGGAAGTGTTCCTGGGGTGTAAATGTTAGGATGGTTATTAGTAAGGATCCAGTCAAGAGTAGTTTCTTTTTTATTAGGTTTATGGATTCTAGTTGGAGAGGTTATTAATTGAGAGAACCCATAGAGGTTTATATGACTAGTAGGGTGCTGGGATGAACAGGTTATCCAGTCAATGTTAAAGTCACCAAGTATAATGGTGTCCTGGGGTAGTTGATTAGAGAGTGAACTAAGTAAGTTTTCTAGAATATGGATATTATTTCCTGGGGGAAGGTACATACAGATTAGATATATTGATTTGTTGTTGTTAATTTGAAGTTTGATAGAAAGTATTTCGGTTTTGGAGTCTAGTGAAGGAAGTTCATTATAGGGGGTGACTTGGAGATTAGATTTATAGATAATGGCAATGCTTCCTCCTTTCTTCTTTATTCAGTCACATCTAAGTATATTATAGCCTGGAGGGGTGATTTCCTGGTCTTGAGTAGAGGGTTTTAGCCAAGTTTCTGTAAGACATAGAATGTCAAATGAGTGTAGATGCAGGAGTGCATGAAGGTGGTGAGTTTTGTTATTTATACTTCTAATATTAAGGTGAGCAATTAGAAGGGAGTTGGCTGTTTTAGTACATGGCAATGGTGTTGGTGAAGTAATATTGTTTAGATTAAAGTTAGAATTAGGATTGGGACCAGGGTTAGGATGAATATCTCCATGTAGGAGGAGATTATGCTGGGAATCCAAATGGAATTTGGGAGTCTTAGGTGAGTTATATTGATTCTTTTTGTTTAAGTAAAATGACACATGAGTTTTTCTGTGGTATTTTGGTAGTAGATAGTTGGAGGAACAGGTTATGTTGCTGTGATTGAGTGTGTTGAAAGAAGAGGTTGGTAAAGTTTGTTGGAGATGGAGATTGTGTTCATGTAGAGAGATATTTTCAAAGAAGGTGATATAATAAGGTATGGTTAGGGTGGCTATAGTAGTGGTAAAAAGTATGATATATGTGAAAAAAGCTTTGAGTAAAGGAGACATAGTGGTAGGTAAGTAGCAGGAGAATGTAGCTTGTGATAGAATGTCAGATTAAGAATGAGTAGGGATGAGCTGAGTTACAGTGAAGGGTTTTCAGTGAAAGGGAGAAAAAAGGAGAATAGCAAAAGGAAAAAGGAGAGGTTATAATTAATAGGTAGGTAGTATAGAATAGGAATACAAAGTATGGCAAGGGCAGGAAAAAGGAAAAAGTAAAGATGTGGGAACACAGAGAAGGAGTTAAATAGGTAATGAAAGGGAATGGGAGTTTGAACTAGAGATAGTATTTGGAGATGGGTGTAGCCTGAGGAGTGGAATGCAGATAAGAATTTATAATTCAGGGAGATGTGGTAAGTTGTGTGAAGGTTGGGGATTGGTTAAGAGAAATAGGGAGTGGCTGGTGTGGTATAAGTGTAGGACCCCCTGGGGTGGGTGGGATATGGGGGTAGGGAGGGGAGCGAAGCGGGGCCACAGCAAGTAGAGACAGAGTGAGTGGAGACAATCAGTGAGCAGCAGGACACAGGGAAAGATAGCGAAGCAAGTGAGTAGCTGGTAGCAAAGCAGAATGGGGAGTAGGGCAGAGAGGAGAGGGGAACTATGGAGCGCTAAAAGTTATGGTAGTTAGGAGAAAAGAGGGTATAGTCTAGAAATAGAAAGTGAGATCGAAGGGGGAGAAAGTAGGCTAAATAGGCACAGAATGAAAAGGGGAGAAGACAAAGGAAATTCTATGTGCAGAGACTAAGAGAGAATAGGGGAAAGAGTAAAGGCACCAAGCCTAATGTACACTGGTACCTAGTGGGCAAAAATGGAAGTAGTGGCAGGTAGCCAGGGAGAAGAAACCACAGATGGAAAGGAAAGGTAGGTAGCAAGGGGTAGATCTTGCAGAAGGCTAAATTCAGGGAGGGAGGGAGGGGGGGGACTGGCTGCTGGCTTTCTGGACCCAGAGGCAAAAAACGTTAAAAGGTGTAATTACAGTATGAATTATACAGATTCACCTTCAAAATGGGTCAGGTGTAATAACATACTTAGCAACTTCAGAACAGTCAGGTGGGAGCACAGGGCAGCAGAAAATAGTGGATGGCCACTTAGGTAAGGCTTGAGGTGGTTCAAGGGTCCTTAGGAGCAGGCAAGTCCCTTAATACAATGTTCAGGAGAGATTGCTAGGGGGGAAAAAAAAGGTAAGAAGAAGGGAATTAAAAAAGGAATACAGTTTCAAAAAAAAAGACAGATCTAAGTATACAAATGCAAAGAGGTAAATTCACAATTCAACAGTTCTTTGAAAAACACATAGTATACATTTAGACTAACTTGCACTAAGATTGGGCTAAGTACTTCAGCTGAGCAAAAGCAAACAGGCTGTAGAACTTATTAAAGTATATTAATGCACAGGTAACAATTACTAGGCTGTAATCACCTTTAGGAAGGACAATTACTCCCAGGGTTGTATTAACTCAAATACTCTAAGATAAGGAGTAGAACCTCAACCTAGCAGCAAAACAGACCCTAAAACATGTCAAAGTATCTTAAAGCACATTTACAAATCACTAAGGTAAAAATACAAAATACAATAACTTTCAAATACTAAAATAAACACCCACCCTTGCCCTTCTTGAACAAGGGAAGAGGGTATGTAGATTTGTGTAAAAGAATTGGATAGAGCCAAATAGATCGTTTTACGATCTGCGCAATACTGACCACGTGTGAGGAACCACAGGCGAAGTAACCGCTAGCAAAAGAAACCCCTTACCAGTTACAAATGAACGCTAAAATATACTACATAACACTAACAAACCAAAAGAGTGAGAGCGACGTCTAGTGATAATTACAAACTAAAACTATCAGTCTGAGAGCCAGGTGTAGTGAGTGGTGCTAACTAAAGCTGATTAGAGAGAGAGCGATATGTTGAAAACTTCATAAATCATCCCTCTCCACAAGGGAGGTCCATCTACTGACCTTTCCAACTACCATCCCATTGCTATCCTATCACCGCTCTCAAAAATTCTAGGAAAATGTATCCACCACCAAATCCTTACCCATCTAGCCTTACTGCCAAACTTAAACAAAAACATTATAACAAAGCTGCCAAATGTATCTGCAAAGTTCATATAAAAATCCTTGAAAGTGGTTGTCATGGGATTTTTCATAGGATGCTAAAGTCAGACATCATGTATACACTAACTTGGCTACCTACTGAATGTTGGAGAAGTTAATTAGAACAGTGTTGGTGCTATGGGAAGGTTTGAATACATGTTGGGTTTTAGTTAGAAGGTTGTTAGTTAACAGATGGGTAAGGATTTGGTGGTGGATACATTTTCCTAGAATTTTTGAGAGGGGTGATAGGATAGCAATGGGATGGTAGTTGGAAAGGTCAGTAGATGGACCTCCCTTGTGGAGAGGGATGATTTATGAAGTTTTCCATAATGAAGGAATGGAATGCAAGGAGATAGATCTGTTAATAAGTGGGGAGACGGGGTAGGCGATGGCCTTGGATGCAATTTGGAGACATTGAGCTGGGAGACTGTCGGCAGCTAGGGTGGTAGGTTTGAGTTTAGCTAAGAGATTTTGAATGGTTGTAGTTGGAACTGGGTTAAAAGTGAAGGGGGTGGAGTTAGTCTGGTAGTTCAAGGGTTGATGCTGGTTCACGGGTGATATAGCACTTACCAGGTTCAGTATTGAAGAGGTAAAGTAGTTATTAAAACTAGAGGATATGTGTGGATCAATACCTGTGATATCTGGGGGTGGTGTGGTGGCTGATACATCTAGCCTTACTGCCAAACTTAAACAAAAACATTATAACAAAGCTGCCAAATGTATCTGCAAAGTTCATATAAAAATCCTTGAAAGTGGTTGTCATGGGATTTTTCATAGGATACTAAAGTCAGACATCATGTATACACTAACTTGGCTACCTACTGAATTATGTCTACCAGTTCCTACATGCAAAAATGATGTGCCTTCACACAAATCTAATGTAGCTACTTATGTGTGAGTGTGTGTGTGTGTGTGTGTGTGTGTGTGTGTGTGTGTGTGTGTGTGTGTGTGTGTGTGTGTGTGTATATGCATATATATATATATATATATATATATATATATATATATATATAGCTCCCATTTAGGTGATCGAAGTCTTAGAACTTCGAATTTCATATGGCCGACACCATATGATCAAAGTTTTAAAACTTTGAACATCTAAACGGAGAACTCCATACAGCACAGAATGGGAATTTTTCCCTTTTACTCACTGTAATGCAATCTCAGAGTTGGCATATTTAAATAGCTGTGGGTGTGGCGGGTGCAGGGGGCTTGTCCCCCTGCATAAATGTCTAGGAATTTTTTAGTTTTTTTTTTTTTTTATTTTGTTTAGATGTTTAAAGTTTTAAAACTTCGATCATATGGTCCAGGCCACATGAAATTCGAATTTTGAAACTTCGATCATCTAAATGGGACCCATATATATATATATATATATATATATATATATATAGAGAGAGAGAGAGAGAGAGAGAGAGAGAGAGAGATAGTTACAGTGCTTGTATTGTCAGTGAGAATGGTTGACCAATGAGACTTCAGTCTTGGTTATTAACCCTGAGAATTTAAAACCAGATTGAAAACTGAGGCAGCTGTAGAAGTGAACTATTCTATCATATCATTTCATAGACTTCACCCTGCTAGAAATGTGAAGCTGGCAAGAAGTAACCTTATAAACAGAACCAAAAGTGACCGACTATTCAGAAATTGTGTAGCCCGTACTTATATCAATCGACAAACATGCTTGGTCTTACCACTTGATGTTGAGCTTGTCAAGCATTATATTTTTCAGTGATCTTTCATTTTTTTGCATGACTTGTCCAAATTATATAAGTTGAAGTCTTGTCATTTGAACTTCCAGGGAATAGCTTGGCATTATCTCCTCCAATACCGTCTGTCTTTTTGGAAGTAGGCATATATACAGTATTCTTCATAAACATCATATTTCAAAGAAATCACTTTTTTCCTCTATTTCTTTTACTGTACAAGTTTCACGTCCATTTGACTTTAAGTTTTATCTGTGAAGATACATCTCCAAAATCGAAAAGCTAGCAAAAATCTTTCATTGTCTGTCTACCAAGAGCAATTCACTGCAAGATTGTTTGACTGCTTGCCTTTTTCTTATTGATTATAGATCCTTGCAGGCTGTTGTTGACCACTGTTAACATTTTGTCTCCCTCAAAAATATATTTATCAGTTTTACCAGTTGTCAGAATATTTGACTTATTTACTAACAACTCTTTTGACCTCAAACCTGTCCCAACTAACACCATAAGAACCATGCTGCAAAAACTGAAACCTTCCTTAGCAGCTGACCAACTCCCCAATGAGTACCTCAAACATTCAACTGATGCCATAGCTCTGCCTATCTCCATTCTAATCAATAGTTCTATAGCAGAACAATATGTCCCAAAATTATGGAAAATTTCTTATATCACCCCTCTACATAAAGGAGGGACATCAACAGAATTAAACAATTACACACCCATAGCCATCCTTTCCTCCTGTGTCAAAATTCTGGAAAAATGTATCCACACTCAGCTACTACAATACCTGTTATCTCACAACCTTATCTCTCCCTCCCAACATGGTTTCAGACCAAAACACAGCACCACCACAGCCCTAATTAATTTCCCTAACACCATCAATCAACTGAGAAATTCAAACCGGCAAGTAGCATCAATCTTCTTAGACATGTCAAAAGCATTCACCACTGTCTCCCATCAGAAACTCCTTAGTACTCTTGCCTCACTAAACCTATCAAAGACTTCCCTCTCCTGGTTCCTAAGCTATCTTTCTGACAGACAACAAGCAGTACGATGGAAGTCCGAACTCTCACCACTTCTGCCTGTCTCGGTTGGAGTCCCCCAAGGATCTATACTAGGACCCCTTCTTTTCACCATCTTCTCTAATGATCTAGCCTCATCCACAACACATGCTAAAGTAGTTCAGTATGTAGACGATTCAACTTTAATCTGCTCAGCAGATACCTTACCAGACCTCCAAATAACAGCCCAACAATCTTTTAATGATATAGAAAAATATCTAAGTAAATCACAGCTAATCCTCAACCCCAAAAAGACACAGTTAATGCTATTTACCAATAGCAAACAAACACTGACCATCCCTCCTTTCACCATTCTCTCAGCAAACAACACATTCAGCCAACCAGTTGAGCATACAAAACTCCTTGGCATGACAATCGACAACAAACTCAGACCTTCTGTGTGTAGTCTGCATGTCCTCCCTGTGGTCGAGTGGCATTCGAAAGACATGCGTAGAATGGGTGTGCCTTCGCTGAAGGTTGGGCATCGAGCTGGCACCTCGGCACCC
This sequence comes from Protopterus annectens, assembly GCF_019279795.1. Classification (NCBI taxonomy): domain Eukaryota; kingdom Metazoa; phylum Chordata; order Ceratodontiformes; family Protopteridae; genus Protopterus; species Protopterus annectens. The sequence goes on along the minus strand of NC_056741.1, from coordinate 1,705,757,646 downwards.
ACAAAAAAATCTACTGCTAATCATTAGTGGACCGGAGTTCCGCTGTGGCGACCTTTAACCAGGAAAAGCCGAAAGAAGAAGAACAACAACCTTCAGAACCACTTTACAAGTTGCAATCTAGAGAAGAATGGCAGCAGCTTTGCATCCATGCATATTGCAGGTATCATGTGACATGCTCAGTGGGTAGAAAGGCAGTGCAGTACATCTCAATGCCACTATATAGTTATGCATTAGCAAACACCATGCAAGGGTGGTGTTTGGGCAGAACACACTGGCCTGTGTAGTCTATACAATCTCTGTCCCTATCCATGATTGCAGAATAGCACACCTTGGGGCCACAAGGCCAATTATTAAATCAACACCTCTCTAAAGGTCATGTAGTGTACTTTGTAGTCATGTATGCATGTGCTCAGTCAGACTTGAGCATCATTGTGCAGTCCACTGCTGGCATGCCATGCATTAAATATGTGATTCAGAGACATTTAACCAAAATTCCCTTATTATCATAATTGTGATACTATCAGCCTCAACATGAGGGATAAAAGCTGCAGCCATGGCAGTGCTCACTGCATTGCAGATTAGCAAGTGAAACTAGTAGTGGCTATGGATTTCACTCAGCAGCAAAAGTATTCTACAGCAGCTTCAGTTAGGGTTCATGGAACAACATCAAGTCAGGATGTGAAAAGGTAATAGAAACACTTGTTTGTTGTTGTTGTTGTTGTTGTTGTTGTTGTTGGAGGAAGGTTGCTCTACATCTACCTACTGAAGGAGAAGTAGAGAACAGGGAAGTATGAGATGGAGGACCAGAGGGGTATGGGGTACAGGGAGGTGTGAGATGGAGGATCGGGGGGGGCACAGGGAGATGTGAGATGGAGGACCAGAGTGGTGGGGGTACAGGGAGGTGTGAGATGGAGGATCAGAGGGGTCAGAGCTCAGGGAGGTATGAGATAAAGGACCAGAGGGGTAGGGTCATAGGGAGGCATGAGATGAAAGGCTACCTCTCCATATTCACAGTATTTTACAGATTACATGAGGGTATAAAACATCACAAGGTAAGGAAACACTGGCCAGATATAGATATGGGGCATGACTGAATAAACATGGCATTTTGTGGGGGAGCTTCATAGAAACCTGCAGATATATGTGTGTGAGCAGTACAGGGAGAATAGCTAGGTTGGCTGCCTGGGAAGGAAGCTGAGGTTCAGGCAGCAGTGCCTCACATAAGTAGTGGCTGTGGGCTGTGTGATGTGATTTATGCTGACTGTTAGGCAGCACAGACAGAAAGGACTGAGTTATAATGCATACCATACATGTATTTGTATCACATGTGGAAGAACACAGTGGAAAAAGTGAGATGGATACAGAACACAGGTTGATAGATACTTGTATGATATAAACATGTGAAGCACATTATGGCAATGCTTTACTGTGCACTGGTATGCCTACTACTGACAGGGTTCATGTCACAAAGCAGTCTGTCTCCATCCCACCTTACTGGAGATCTACAGTGACCTGTCCAGTGATAGAACCTAAAATTCTGGATAGCTTCTTCCAGTTCAAGGAAAACAATTAAAGAACATTTAGCAAATGAGTACAAATTAAGTGCTTTAGGGTTTCTGGTTAACTAGTAATCTATTCTTGCAGTACAAACTAAGCTACTTGAATTACTAACTGTTCATTACATTTCTTTTACAATGCATTATTTTCTATAAATTGCCTAATATGTACATATTATAAATAGAACTATGTTTACTTGTAACTACTGGAATTCTGTATTCACATGTGTACATTATCCACCTCAGTGTTTATCTGTCCAACATATAACTGTTGTAGATCCATACATCAAATAAATAAATACAATATAACAAATTGTAGGTATGGCAGGGCTATCCATTGATAATAGCACTGTGGTAACACAGGTGTGTGCATACCACAACAGTTTCTGCATACATATATCTACTCATTGACCATAGCTGCATGTCCCTATTAACAGGCTGCAACATGGTGGTCAAGGAAAGAAAGCATCTAGAGAAGTTCTGTCAGGCATAGGCAAAAGTGTTATTACAGAACTGTGTTGTAAGATGGTGGTGGGCATGAATGCTGTAGGTGATCACAACAGGCAGTCCTTCCATTCCAATGCAGACTGTATGCACACTAGCAGGCCTGTGCCACTGCACAGGAGAGGATGACCAAGGATAAGAGTTCTGTGTCTCAGATGACCCTGATTGCCATGGAAGAATTCTTATTGTCCCTATTTGGGGAGATGGAAAGGACTTTGATAATTTATAGAAACCTCAGTGTGGGAGACTAGCTGAATGCACCATCTAATATTTCTGTTGGGGATGCACAAATCTGGTATTACCTTAGGTCAACAACATAGCATATGGCACCTGTGCCATAACCTCATGGATGCTAAATAGCACCAGCTTTCCTCAACAAGTACATTGGAGGCTTGAAGGCATACCATACAAGGTATGTTTATTTACATTTTGTAATAGATGATATCAGTACCAGAGGTGTTTGTGATGCCCACGCAAAGGCCCAGTAATCAAGGAGCCTCAGTCCTCACCATTAACACAAGTTAGGGACATACACATTGAGAAGATGAACATTTCACACATAGTAAAGTACAATTTCCCTTACGAGCACACAGAGATCACAGTCTCTCTGGGACTGGTTTCTCCATGTCTCTCCAGATCCCCAATAAAACTACCCACTGGCACAGCTATAGAATTCAGATCTCAGCCGAGTAGTCAAGCCAAAACCTCCAGTACCCTCTCTGTCCAACCAGTGCTTCATGTCCTTGCCCAAGTAGCTGACACACACAAACTTTGAGATTTGATTTATATACAAACAGACAGTCACTCCTGGGGAAGGCTGGTACAGGTTCACTAGCTATGCCCCCTTCTGTCCAGACTATAAGGTAGTCATCACTGCCACCAATTGCTCTTATCAGCTACTCTAAAGGCACTTACCAAAGGGTGTCCAATTCTACTGTGCAATGTTATTATTATCCAATTGGTAAGTGTGATTGAGACTTGAAGGCTATTCAGGAGTGGCTTGTAAAGTATCACCAAATGCATGCAAGTGCTCTAAGAGGTTAAATCATCTCTACACAAAACAGCCACAGTTAAAATGTTTAAAAATATTTAACAATAAATAATAAAAGCACAAGACAATACTCATGAATTCAACACAATGACAATAGAGAATTCAGAAATCACAGTAAATACTTTAAAACAACATTGTAGGACAACAAAGCAAACAGTAAGGACAGTAAGGATAAATGGTCCAATACACAAAAAGCAGAATACACAGTAAAAAATAATGAAGGACCAAGCCATGGCAACACAAGGCATAAACTTTTAATGAGAGTGTGAGCTTTCACTGCACTTTGCTGCTTCATCAGACATTACAGAAAGAACCAAAAGACACCATTTTTAAAATACAAACCAGCCAATGAGGATACTTGGCCAATTCATCCTTAAAGTCACAGATTATAAAATGAATCTAATACATCAATGGTCTGTACAAACCACAATAATGCACAAAATGGTAATATATATATAAAAAAGTAACATATATGCACACACTCCTTTAGATTTATGGTGATTGAGAACATTGTGCCCAGTGAACGGGGAGGTAATGTTAGAAATAGAACAGAAACATCAGAGCTCAAATGGATTATTAGGATGTGGGCTACTACAAGTAGGGGTTTGAATGATAAGATATGCATTAAACCCATTCTGCAAGATAGGGAGTTGAAGGGATAGGATGTATGCCAGAATATATATATATATATATATATATATATATATATATATATATATATATATATATATGTATATGTGTATATATATATATATATATGTATATATATATATATATATATATATATACATATATATATATATATATATATGTGTATATGTATATATATATATATATATATATATATATATAGATATGTATATATATATATATATATATATATATATATATATATATATATATATATATATATATATATATATATATATATATATATATATATATATATATATATATATATATATACATACATATATATATATATATATATATATATATATATATATATGTATATGTATGTATGTATATATATATGTATATATATACATACAGACTTTATGTTCTTATATATGTTTATTTATGCTGCTTTTTTTATATATGCTGCTTTTTATATATGTTACTTTTTATACATGTTACTATTATGTACATTATTGTTGTTTGCACAGACCACTGCTGCATTTTATTCATGATCCATGATGCATAGATCCTTTGATGCAATGTCTGATAAAGCAGCAAAGGTGCTGCAAAAGTACTCACTATCATTAAAAGTTTATGCCTTGTGTTGCCATGGCTTGGTCCTTCACTATTTTTTACTGAACATTGTAGGACAGTCTGACATAAATATAGAAAACAACTAGACTAGTCTTGTTATATTCCTATCTATCTCTAGGAGAAATATTAAGATCTACTACAACCCTCTCCTCCTACCACCCAACACTACAACCTGTGAGAGATGCACTTATCTAGCCAAACTGGAGGTAAAGCTCTCTCCAACCAAGACTGAACTTGACAGTCATGAGGAGATGGTAAACATTTGCACCACACCACACTCATCACATAGTCTCACTAAGTCTACACCACCAAAATCCACACACAGTAACACAAAAACATTTGTGGAGGCTCTCAGTAATAATCTGTATAAGCAACAGAGACCTCCAAAGCAGAAACACAAGCAACCCCCATCCCCCAACACAACCCAAATGACACATAGCCCACAGACTCAGTGTGCCACTCAACCACAGCCAATAAGGCAAAACAACATACCCAACACACTAGTCATAGGTGACTCTATAGTCAGGCACACTGATGTCCCACTCACCAGGTAAACAAGGAGAAGGTTACTGTCAGCTGCCTGTCGGGTGCCAGGATCCGCCACATAACCCACACACTCAAGTCATTGTCCATGTTGGTGTGAATGACCTGAGACATACCTCCGTGAACTACATGAAAAGAGACATGGAAGAGCTATCCGATCTTGTAACCAAGGCAGGTATGACCCTAGCCCTGAGTAGCAATCTGCCATCACTCAGAATGATACCGCAGTACAAGGACAAAATGATTAACTTCAACAATTGGCTAAGCTTCTGGTATCATTCTAAGGGGATCCAGTATCTGTCTGCTTGGGATGACATGGTTGACAGACCATGATGCTTTGCCACAGATGCCCTGCACCTGTCGCTCCTGGGATTCCAGATACTGGCTAAGGCTCTTGCTGCCCCTATAGTGCCTTTTTTAGGCAGGGTTCAAATAACAAATTAACCACCATAACAGGAACAGGCAAGCAAAAACTGAGGGTAATGCTACTCAATGCTAGAAGTCTAAATCTCAAAATGCACTCACTTGAGGCACTCCTTAAAATGGAGAACATCGATATCTGTGCAGTGACTGAGACCTGGTTCAAGGCTCCAGAGAACACCCCTGCACTACCAGGCTATAACTCATACCACACTTTTCGGCCATGTAACCTGAACCAAAACACCAAAGGCAGAGGTGTGTCCATATTCATTAAGGATATCCACACCTCCAGGCTAGTTGCTCAGCATAATGCATTCAAGGTTATCCAAGTGCAACTAACTCTGGGTAACTCTGCAATCCAAATTGTAGCTTGCTACAGATCCCCCGCCATGCCCCAGGATTCCCACTCCTCTTTTTTTGATGTACTGGAAAATATTAGGGTTCAACCAAACACCCTAATAATGGGCAACTTCTACTACCCCACCATTAACTGGGAAAACTACTCGTGTACCAACTCCTTAGCTCAATGCTTTCTGGAATTCATAAACTCTAATGCCCTAGATCAATTTATCCACACCCCCACCAGGGGCAACAATATCCTAGACCTAGTCATTACCAACATGAGTGACTGGTGTTCCACACCTGAAGTCAACTCTTCATTGGTCCGATCAGACGATAAGTTTATCACCCTTGATATCCACATCCTGCCCCCACTCCCATTAAGGAAACCACAGTAAAAAATGTCTCTCTCTAACTTCATGCTTCTTAAGACAGAAGTGGTGAACTTCATGACACCCATGCAGATGGATAATACACTTACAGCTACTGAATCCTACACAAATGCACTCTATAAGCACTTATACAAGTGCATGGATCGTGCTATCCCAAACAGAACCAAGATGCTATCCTCCAAAAAAAGGAAGCCAATCTGGTGATCCTCTGCCATAAACAAACTGTACAACAGAAGGATGAAACTGTTGCAAAAGAGAGTAAAATCCCATGAGTGGAGGAGCTCCCTGGTCAGCCTCAGTAAGAAGCTAAGATCCCTTATAAGATCCTGCAAAGCTAGCTATGAAAACCAAATTGCCACTAAATCCAAGGACAACCACAAAGCATTCTATAGCTATGTCAAGAATCTAGATGGCAACATGCAGATCTGCTCTGAGTTACAGCACAGAGGCACGAAAATTACAGAACCAACTGATATCGCCAACATCCTGGTAGATCAGTTCAGTGCTAACATTAACCCCCTGTCACCCCCTAAAGGGCCCATATCTATACAGGAAGAATGCAGAGTTCCTGTAATCACAACTATGCAGGTAAAAGCTGTACTCTCTAAAGCCAAAAACACAGCATCCATGGGACCGGACAACATCCCAGGGTGCGTTTTAGATGAACTTCAGAACGAACTGGCTCCCCACTTAAGCACCGTGTTCAATAATAGCCTCACATCAGGCTTTGTGCCACTGAATGGCACACAGCAACAGTTATCCCAATCCACAAAGGGGTAGCCACCACTGATCCAGGGAACTATTGACCTGTTAGCCTGATGAGCCTGGTCTGCAAGGCCATGGAACGTATCATCATGGAACTCATAAACAAAGACATTGGTAACCTTCAAACTCTAGATCTCACCCAGTTTGGGTTTGTGAAAGGCAGATCATGCCTCTTGAACCTGATCGACTTCTTTGAGGCAGTCACCAAAGCCGTGGATGAGGGTAAGGTGGTTCACACAGCCTATCTTGACCTTGCCAAGGCTTTCAACACCATCCCCCATTCTGGAATTATAGCTAAACTCACTAAACTAGGTATAAATCCCTACTTCACAAGATGGGTTGCCAACTGGCTCACTGACAGAGCCCACACTGTAAATGTTGCATACTCCAAATCTGATCTCAAGGCAGTGACAAGTGGAGTACGACAGGGTTCTGTCCTGGGACCTCTCCTGTTTGGTTTCTACTTCTCCGAAGTACAGCCTAACACAGAAGGCCTCTGGCTAATGATGTTCTCAGATGACTGCAAACTAGGAGCCATAGTCAAGTCCCCAAATGATGTGGACATCCTACAGAAGGGCCTCACTGAGACAGATGACTGGTGTCAGAGCCATGGCCCCAAGCTCAGTGCCAAAAAGTGCAGTGTCATCCCCTTGGGTAAAATCTCTGTACCCATGAACTACCACATAGGCAGCAATCTACTTAACACTGAATGTGTGATAAGAGACCTTGGGACCCAGGTGGACAGTAGTCTCTCCTTTGATAGTCACATCGCTACAGTAGTCAGGAAGTCCTTCTACGTGGCACACCTCATCATAAAAGGGTTCTCATCCAGAAAAAAAGAGGTCATTGCTCCCCCTCTATATAGACCCTATATAGAGTACAATGCCCCTTTTGGAATGTACCTCACAAGACATCTGCAGCAGCTGGAAAAGCCACAGAAGTACCTCACAAAGAGGATTACTGGCCTCAAACAAATGTCCTACACTGACTGCCTCAAAAAACTCCAGCTTTACTCCTTAGCATATCACCTACTCCGGGGTGATCTCTGCCTAACATATAAAGCTATGTCAAACCCAGAGCTGTTGGACATGCTACACCTAAAGAAACCCCAATCCCACCAATCTACATGCTCTAGGGACCTAAACCTTGTCACCACAATAAACAGGACATGCTGGAGGGATAGATTCCTATCCCAGAGACTTCCTATACTCTGGAACAAGCTACCCATTTGTGTCAAGCAAAGTTCTTCATTAGCACTCTTCAAAAAAAATCTTGATGAGTGGATGGGAAATAGGAAATAAACCCTGGGGATCACTTCTGTGTCTCTGCTGGACAGTAGCACAGGAAAATAACTTTCTTGGGTGGCGTAAGCTATGGAACCTTGTTGGCTAGGCTTACGTAGGCCCTTGGGCCAATAGACTAGTACCTACCTATGAACCTAAATCTTACTTACAGAGCAAAGCAAGTGCTGGTGCATCGTTGTCAGATTCAGAACAAAATACAAAAATTCACCTATTTCCCTCTGAGATAGTTCTTAAATTGATAATACACATTACTGCTGATTCATCTCAGATTACATCATTCTTGTCACCTCTGATTTAGTTCCCAGGCTAACAGAACATAAAAGTTAACATTTCTTTGTGATCTGCAGCTGGAAGGAAGTCACAGAGCAATAAAAGACACAACACTTTACATGTGACACCTAGTAATTATATCTGTCTTAAGACAATAGAAAGAAACTCTTAGCCCAGACATCCTGTCTCTTAGCTTGAGATCACATGCAGTTGTAAAATTCTTTAATTATCGGCTTATTTTCTTAGAGTTTACAAGTAAACTCTGTATGTCCCAGTTTTCTACAATGAAATCATACATTACATAGGCATAGAGTTATACACATGTCTGCTTTCTTCCAGCAGGGTGCACTGTGGTTAAATTTTTGAAGCTCAGCACATAACACAGTTTTCTTACATTTGTGGAACAAGCCTGTGGATCATATTAATATTTACAATGACATAGAATTATTTATAAAATGTTATCTAGCTAGGATGACAGCCTCTCAGTTTATCACAGTGTCATCACAGTGAACTGGGATTGCCATGGATTAGTAATGTTCTACAATTGTGTTTATTGTCTCCTGTCATAGATGCTACAGCTATGAGTCTTCTGTTATGTAACACAGCGTGTCTGATGTCAGTGCTACATTGAGCACTGACAGTGATGGCAGCCAAACAGTGTTTTATTTTTCAACTTCCTGGCTACTTTTTAAGTCCAGAAAAGTGAACGAACCAAAGTAAAATAAAATAAGGTAGTCCTCATGCACTTGCAAGTTCTACAAATTACCAGACTCATGCACATTTAAAAACACTTCAATATGCTCCTTCTACAAGTTCTCAGTTCCTCTTTAAGTAAGTCCAGTTCTGGGAAAAAATGAAAATGTTTTCTTAGAATAAAAATTATAGTCTACTACTATGCTTTCTATGGTTTCAGTGAACACACTATTTTAGTGGCAACCTGTACAGTGATTAGCTTGTAACTGCATGCTAGTTTTCCCTAAGGGATATCTTTGAACAAATGCAGGTCTAAAACAAACTGAGACTTCACTGGATTAAAAGAGATACACATTGAAAGGTCTTCTCTATTTGTTTCTTCACCATCTATCTTTACTGGTATCCCCTTTTTTGAGCTGTACTAGTGTGCCTCTCTCAAAATCATATAGGTTATTTTCCACTAGTCAGTAACCAGATTCACTGATCATTTGTGGAAGGTGCTGCTGAGGAGATCGGCCCCTCACCCCTTAACCATGCTACACACAGCTTTGCTTCACTCAACACCCTTCCCCCATTCTCAACTACCCCTGTATCATTAAATATACACTCATATAGTGACATCCACTATCTAATTAAAAAAAAAAACTCAAGCATAGATGTTCAAACATCACAGTTCTTCCAAACAGCCTAAATGATCACTGCCCAGTAGAATCAATTAAGTAATTCAAAATTGACAAGATAGTCTAAGTAGACCAAAGTAAATGCCCACCTGCCAGCCACTGACTATACTTCCCTCTACTCACAGACTGCCCCATTTCAAGCTCAAACTATTTCTTTGACAAACTGATGGCAGTTCTGGAGCTGTCCTTTCCTATAACTTTAAGAAGTCAGAAAGGGCAGCCCTGTCCAATGCTAACCACAGAAAATAAGAAAAAATGAAATAATGAAACAAACCCTTACAATAACTAACTAAACTTATAATATCTAAACTATAGAAAAGCTGCTAGAATAATAACTACAAATACAGCCAAAGTTACTTTTCTTATATAAAAACAAGAAAGCTTCTCAGCAGTACCTGAACAGTTCTGGAAAAAAATTAAAAAGAATGACAAGACAGATAACTGATAACAGACACTCTGAATCCAAATTCATCAATATGATAACCTTGAATTCCTCAAACTTTATAGACACCTTAACTTTCTCCGCTCTTTACTGAGAATGGCAGCAACAAAAACAGCAAAATCATTTATAATATATACACACAAAAACACACACACACACACACACACACACACACACACACACACACACACACACACACACACACACACACACACACACACACACACACACACACACACACACACACACACACACGCACACACGCGCGCACACACACACACACACACACACACACACACACACACACACACACACACACACACACACACACACACACACACAAACACACATGCATACACAAACGTATACATATACACACATAACCTGCTTGGAACTTCGGGAATACTACCACCATATCTGAAACATTTAGTCATCATACCTCAATTTGGAGGTATAGCTAGGCATTCTAGTACCCCAAGTTTTTCCTTGATGTGGTGCCCCCCAATCCACAGAAAGCTCTTCCAACTTGGAAGAACAAAAAAAATCTCTTTTCTCTCTCTTTAGGCTGCTTGCTTCGAAGCAGTTACTACAGTTTATGGCACAAATGGAGCATATTAAAGCTTCTTTTGTTTGCTACAGTTTAGGCCACATATGGAGCACAAAGCACATCAGTTCTGACCAAAATTGCAATACCAACATTAATTTCTGAATGCTAGTAATTCACTGAAAACTGATTTGGGTTTGACAATCATACCCCTGGCATTTTGTGTCTAAGGCAGCTGCCTTCTTCACTCCACCCTGGCTATGCATTGCCTCTCTCCAATATATCCACACCAAAACCACTTAAGATTATAAATCTATATCAAACCTATGTCTAAAGTTATCATTTTTCAGGACCTACTTTATAAACAAACACTTAACCTTATAAGCAGCTAAGGACTATTTAGTGATTAGCAGTTTGGCTTCCATAATGTCTTTAGTACAATGATAGCATTATATTAGTCACAGACACTATGAGTCACCATATTAATGATGGTCTTATGACCACAGGCATATTTGTAGATATGACTAGAGCATTCAAAATTGCCAGCTGCAGACTTTTACTTGGAAAAAACTCAGTCAGTTCCATTTTGGGATCTCTGCAATAAAATGGTTCAACTGTTATCTTACAGTCAGAACTGTCCAAATCTATATACTGTCTGAAAAAGACGTAAGACCTGCTGTAATACTTCTGGAACAATAACACAGTCAAAGTCTTAATACTGACTCTTCATGTACTCCAGCAGTATTATACAACATACAGTTTTTTAATTTAGTTATGATATACCATTAATAAAAGCTATCAAATCATTTACTGATTTTTAGCTCAAATCACAAGCCAGCTTTTCCACATTACCTAACTGGACACAGAGTTACAGGCTGATAATCAACTCCAAAAAAAAACTCCATTGACAGAATATTTGCCATATCACAACCTCCAGTGACAGAATATTTAAGAGAAAGTGGTTGTATGGGAAAGGTGGTTTGCTGGCAAAGTATTCTGTACATTAATGATTTTTAGACCTGCCTGCAATGTACATGCCCGCTCTCTGCACCAAAGGTTCCTTGTATCAAACTACTTGTTGCTATGTACATGAGCTGATAACTTAGCTTTGACCTACCTTCTTGTAACTCTCTGCCCCTGTAACCTTCTTGGGTGCTCTCACTAAATATAAGACTCTTCCATCTGAACCTCACACTCTGGACTGTCTGTACCTGTCTACCTTTCAATTTTCTTTGTCATCAAGGTTTTTCTCCCCAACATCCTCTCATTCTTTTCCTTTCCAGGCAATACAGTTATAGCTGCAGTGCTGACTTCCATCTGCCCAGACTGTCTTGAAAACATGCCTCCTAACTCCAGTCAGGAAAACACAAACTAAAACTCCAAAAAGTGCCCACCTCTGTGAATGTATGTTAACTTGTGTTATTATTACTAGTAGTAAGGAAGAAGTAGACCAACACCACGATTGATGCAAAAACTTTAATTCATATAAAAATCCTGGATGTTATTATTACTGCTATCTGCCTGTTTAAAACCACAGCTATAGTGCACCACAGGCCTAAACTCTGCCCTGCTGCTGCCCTGCTCTCTTCTTAGCACTCACCTTTTACTCTTGTCATGTATTTTCTTATCTAGCCCACCACCACATGCTTAAACATACTGCACTCCCTCCTTGCCCTCACTGTGCTCTGTTTTACCAGTAGTTTTCTCTCTCTCTCTCTCTCTCTCACACACACACACACACACACACACACACACACACACACACACACACACACACACACACACACAAACGTACCTTCTTTCTTCAGGCCAATTAACAGCCATTCATTTTGGTTAAACTGATAGTCTCCTTAATATAGCTGTTTAAACTGATTGTTTATTTCTTCATCTCTTTTTCGTCCTTGAACCCCCATACCCACCCCAAGTTCAGGTTCAGCTGCTGAACAATTTAACAAATATTTGATTGAGAGTATCCTAGCACTATTCAAAAATAACTCTACCCCACCAGATACTTTACCCTTATTAGAAAAGAGGAACAACAGTGCTTTCTCCTTCCTTCCCATCTCAACAAATTCCATAAAAAATTGATTAAAAAACTGAAACTAACAACCATTGTGGCTGACAACATCCCAACAGAATACCTCAAGATGACAGTTGATGCTACAGCCTACCCTGTATTTATTCAATCAATCAATCTATCACTGAACATCAAGTCTCACACCTCTGGAAAGTCTCTTAAATAATCCTCCACCATAAAGGAGGCAATTCAACAGAACTATCTTATTATATTGCTGTATTATCTCCTCTATCCAAAATCTTAAAAAGGTGCATACATTCTCAACTTATGCACATTTCTCCGTCAATAATCTCCTAGTTACACATCTTCAAACCTAACCATACTACAACTACTGCACTCTTAAGCTTCACTAATACAATCAATCTACACAGGAGTGAAGGTAAAATAGTCTCATCAGTCTTCCTAGATATGTCCAAAGCCTTCAATATGGTCTTCCATAAAAAACTCCTAACAGTCCTCTCCATCCTAAATCATAGCTCATCTGCCATCACTTGATTCCAAAGCTACCTAACTGACTGACACCAAGCAGTAAAATGGTCACAAGGCACGTCCTCATTATTGCCAGTCACATTAGGGGTACCTCAAGGCTCCATTCCTGGCCCCCTTCTTTTCAGTATCTTCATTTATTTATTTATTTATTTATTTTTATTTGCAGTTTGTTAACCAGGAAAGTCCATTGGGCCAGGATGAGCCCTCTTTCAATGGAGGCCCGGGTAGAAAAGCTCCATATACAAACAGTATTTTTTGCTGTTTTTTACCTAAAATACATTTTCTTGCTTACTTTGAACAAGCTTAAACTGTTTTTTACCTGTTTGTTGCATTATATATTATCTGCACTTAAAGTTACATTTGGTCGTAAATTGGTCGAAAGTTTGTTTGTCTGTTTGTTAAATTTAACTGTTGAGGCTGCCCACTAGCGTGCTAGCCTGTGTAACTGATTTATTACTGTTTATTGCATTTCTGTGTGCTTTCTATCTCAAAAACAAAAAAAAAAAACAAAAAAAAATCCTTGTTTTCCCGCCTCTCCTCGACTAGTTTAGACCAGTATACAGGCTTTGCTGTATTCTGGGCTGTGGTGTAGTTCCTGTGTTGTCCATTGCCTTACTTGGATAGAAGAAAGTTTCTTTGCTCACCAGTGGGAGTGAGGAGCCTTGAGCAGCCTATCTGTCCCTGAAGGAGTGACCTCAGCACAAGAGCTTGTAGTAATTAGTTGTTTTGGACCATTTCTAGCTCTTTTGAAGTTCCTGTTTAAAATCCGTGTTTGCGCGGCTTTGCTCGATTGTGCGCATAGCCGGTTAAGCAAGGTTAAACTTTTTCTGGCTCCACCAAGTCTGCTCTTCAAATTTTCCCTTAAGAAAGCTCTACTCTTATAATAATCAGTCTACTCACTTTATTATAAGCCTAGCACTTGTTCTCAAAACATCTCTTCTACGTAAGCACTCTCAAACTAAAGTAAGCACTACATCCACCTACCACCCCTGTGAGTACCTACTTCTCTTAAAGGCACAGCACTCCCTTATAATCTAGCATGTCGAGTGGTAGATTACTAGCATCCTCTCCGGTTCAGCTGGTTAATCTGGGAATCTTGAGACAATGCTACAATTGTCTCATGTACACAGACAACCCTCTCCTCCTACCAACAAACACAAATACATGTGAGAGATGCAACTATATAGCCAAACTGGAGGCTGAACTCTCTCAACTCAGGACTGGCAAGACCAGACAGGAGGAGAAGGTAACCACACACACAACAAACCCAATCCCACATAGACCTACCACAACTGCAAACGAAACACATAATAACACAAAGACATACTCGGAAGCTCAAACAAAAAACTTACCAAAACAACAGAGGCTCCCAAAGTAGACACCCAAACATCCACCACCTCAAAACATAACACATGCAACACATACTTCAATAAATCAGTGTGTCAAACAATCACAGCCCTTAAGGCCAAACACCATGCCTGATACACTAGTAATAGGTGACTCTATAGTCAGACACACTGACGTTCCGCTTACCAGGCTGAACAAGGAGAGGGTAACGGTGAGCTGCCTATCGGGAGCTAGGATCCGCCATATAACACATGCACTCAGGTCACTCCAAAGCAAGTACAAATATGACTCCGTCCATGCCGGCGTGAATGACCTGAGACGTACCTCCCTGGACTACATGAAAAGAGACATAGAGGAGCTCTCTGATTATGTAGCCCAGGCTGGCATGACCCTGACCCTGAGCAGCATCTTGCCCTCACCAAGAATTATGTCACAATACAAAGACAAGATGATCAGCTTTAATAATTGGCTCAATTACTGGTGTCATTCTAGGGGGATCCAATGTCTGTCTGCTTGGGATGACATGCTGGACAAGCCATGCTGCTTCGCAAGGGATGGCTTGCATCTGTCACCACTGGGCTTCCGGATATTGGCTAAGGCTCTTGCCACCCCCATAGTGCCTTTTTTAGGCAAGGCTCAAAAGCAAACCCACCTCCTTAGAAAACAAAAATGGAAAAAAATTAAGGGTAATACTGCTCAATGCCAGAAGTCTAAATCTCAAGATGCAGGCTCTCGAAGCACTCCTCAGTATGGAGAACATTGATGTCTGTGCAGTAACTGAAACCTGGTTCAAGGCTCCTGAGAGCACCCCAGCACTACCAGGCTATACCTTGTATCATGCTTTGCGGCCCCAAAACTCGGGCCAAACCAAAAAGGGAGGGGGACTGTCCATATTCATCAAGGACACCCACACCTCCAGGTTAGTGGCAACACATGAAGCATCAGAGACCATCCAGGTGCAAATAACCGTAGGCAAAACTGCTATACAACTGTTAGCATGTTACAGACCACCCTCCCAATCTCAGGAACCCCATTCAGCCTTCCTGAAGACATTGGAGGATATGAATGTCTCACCAAACACCATCATATTGGGAGACTTCAACTACCCTAACATAGACTGGGTGCATTATTCTAGCCCTAACACCCAAGCCCAAAGGTTCCTGGAATTCATAAATTCAAATGCAACGGAACAGCTAGTCACCTCTCCCACAAGGGGAGATAATATGCTAGACCTGATCATCACAAACATGGGGACAAAGTGCTCCACACCGGAAGTATACCCCTCACTAGTGAGATCTGACCACAAACTAATCACCCTGGATATACATATCCCACCTCCACCCCAACACAAAAGACTACAGTGAAAAACTTCTCAAAAGCCGACTTTACACTTCTTAAGACTGAGATGGTATCCTTTAAGTCCACTGGGCCAGTGGAAACCACATCCCACAATGCTGAATCCTTCACAAATGCTTTCTACGGACATCTTCAAGAATGCATGGATCATGCAATCCCAAATAAAACCAATATCCTCTCCACCAAGGGCAGGTGTCCTGTCTGGTGGACCCCAGCCATAAACAAATTGTATAACAAAAGAAGTAAGCTACTGCACGACAGAGCAAAATCCCATAAAGAGAAGGCACCTCTGATCAGCACTAGTAGAAAGCTACATTCTCTCATAAAAACATCCAAGGCTAACTTTGAGAGAAAAATCGCTATGGACACTAAAGATAACCACAAGGCCTTCTTTTGCTATGCTAGAAACCTGGGCGGAAACCCTCAGATATGCTCAGAGTTAGTTCACAATGACAAAAAATATACTGAACCCACAGATATTGCCAACATTCTGGCAGACAGGTTCAGTGCAAATTTCTCCCCTCCCTCACCCCCAAAAGAAGAAATACTTATCCCAGCTGAATGTAACCTCCCTGTCATCTCAGATGTCCAGGTGAGAACCGCCCTTAGCAAAGCTAAAAACACAGCATCAATGGGACCTGACAGTATCCCGGGTTGCGTGCTACGTGAACTCCAAGAGGAGCTAAACCCACACATAAAAATGCTATTTAACCTTAGCCTTACTACAGGATATGTACCTGAACACTGGTTTACAGCAACAATGGTCCCACTCCACAAAAGAGGCACCTCTACAGACCCTGGTAACTACTGCCCCATAAGCTTAACCAGCCTGGTCTGCAAAGCTATGGAAAGAATCATTATGGAACTCATAAACAGAGACATTGGGGACCTACAGACACTTGATCCCACCCAGTTCGGCTTTGTAAAGGGCAGATCCTGCCTTTTGAACCCGGTTGACTTTTTCGAAACAGTCACTAGAGCCATTGAGGACAAAGCAGTCCATACAGCCTACCTGGACTTGGCTAAAGCTTTCAACACAATACCCCACTCAGGCATCATAGACAAGCTCAACAGCTTAAATGTAAATCCATATGTCACAAGATGGGTTGCAAACTAGCTAAAGGATAGAACCCATAAAGTCAAAATCCCTGGAGCCATGTTAGACTCAAAGCCAGTCACAAGTGGTGTCCCACAGGGCTCTGTCCTGGGACTCCTCTTGTTTGGCATTTATTTCTCAGATGTGAAAGCAAACATGGGAGGGTTGTGGCTGACGACTGCAAACTAGGCACCATAGTCGATACACCAGCTGACACATAGATCCTACAGAAAGGCCTCACTGAAACGGACAACTGGTGCCGGAGTCATGGCCTTAAACTAAATGCCAAAAAATGTATAGTCATCCCCTTTGGGAAAAACAAAGTACCCACAAATTATCACATAGACAGTAACCCACTGAGTACGGAAAAAGTAATCAGAGACCTGGGGACCCAAGTCGATAGTGACCTCTCATTTGACACCCACATTGCCAAAGTGGTTGGAAAGACTTTCTACCTTGCCCACCTTATCATGAAGGGATTCACATCCATATCAAAGGAGGTCATTGTACCCCTATACTCCTCCCTTATCAGGCCCATGATTGAGTACAATGCCCCATTTGGTATGTACCTCACTCGGCACTTGAAACAGCTGGAGAGACCCCAAAAGTACCTCACCAAGAGGATCAAGGGTCTCCAACATATGTCATATGCTGACAGACTAAAGAAACTCCAGCTTTATTCAGTAGCATACCGCCTACTCAGAGGTGATCTGTGCCTGACGTACAAGGCCATGTCCAATCAGGAATTGATGGACATGCTCCACCTCAAAAAATCCAAATCCATCAGAACCATGAGAGCTAAAGATTTAAACCTCAGCATAAATATGAATAGGACATGCTGGAGGGACAAATTCATAACTCAGAGGCTTCCCATACTCTGGAACAGAATCCCAGTTCATGTTAGGCAGAGCCCCTCACTGACTCTCTTCAAGAGAAATCTTGACGAGTGGATGGGAGATCCTAGGTTTACCTCGGGGGTCATCTCTGTGTCACTACTAGACAGAGGCACAGTAAACTAATTCTATTATGTAAGGGGGTCTTCACTGTGTCACTACTAGACAGAGGCACAGTATTCTAAATCTATTCTGTGCACTTTTGTACCATTACATGGGGTGGCGAAAGCCACATCACTATGGCTAGGCTTATAAATGCCCCAGGGCAGATAGCCTAGTACTAAACTATGAAGCTATGAAACTATATATAAATATCAGCAATCTGATACAAAAATTAATACAGGAAGTTACAGAGTCAAAAATAACAGTTATTACAAACTTTTATGTGACATAAAATAACAGGACTATGTAAGATGCATAATTATACATTTTTGATCCATTGTGAGATAATAAGCATTTAATTTTATGGGAAATTAGACAGCATATAATACTTAAAGAGAGAGAGAGTAGGTAGATTATAAGAGACAGAATAAGAAGAACAGGATGGTGTAGAGTTAGGTAGAGTTTAGTGAAGATAAGTTTGATGGTAGTGTGATTAGAGTGAGTAGTTTAGGAGGGGTGGGAGCAGGAGCACTCCCAAGTAGAAGAGAGATGAGAATGGAGTAGGGTCTTAAAAGTAGAGAAATTCTGTGTAGTTTGTTTGTGGGGAGGAAGTGAGTTCCATTTCCGTGCTAGTGAGAAGGATAAAAGGGACTGGCCAGGAGTACATAATGTTTTATACACTTTGAGGAGCTTCTGATTATTGGATCTGAGAGATCATTCAGGAATGTGCATGGTAAGGGTGGAGGGGAGGAAAGGGCATAGTGAAGAGTTGAATATGAGTTTATGGGTAGTGGAGAGTTGAATGTAAGAGAGATAGTTGGGGAGCTCTAGGCAGTTCAAGGAGTGTAAGGAGTCGCAGTAGTGAGAGGATGATTTGGAGCTTGTACCAAACTTGGAGATTTTATTGTAGCAGAAGGCCAGTTTAGCTTTAAGAGTGTCTTGCAGGCTAGTATGAATGGGTGCCTGGTACATGAGAGAGGGAAGGAGGTAAGTGGTAGAGAGGGTAAGCTTAGTTGAAGAGGTTAGATAGCGGGTGTGGTAGTAGAGCATGCCGAGTTTCTGGTGAGTTTTCTTGATAATAGTTTGAAGGTGGATGTCAAACTTTAGTTGTTCATCAATGAGGACACCAAGAAGCTTAGTGTGGGGAACTACTTCCATGGGAGTCTTATTTTGGCTTATTATAGAGAAGGAGCTTTTTTTCTATTTTGGCGTCTTTACATGGGGCTCACCCATAATTTTGGTTTTGGATGCATTGAGTGCTAGATGGTTGATAAGCATCCAAGCTTCAGTGCTTTTGAAGGTGACCTGAGTTACTTGCATGAGTCTGGGAAGAGATTCAGCAGAGCAGATAATGGTAGAGTTATCTGGGTATTGGATGAGTTTAGAATTAGGGATGGAATGAAGGAAGTGGTTTATGAGGATATTAAATAGTAAAGGGCCCATCATAGAACCATGGGGGATGCCTGTGATGGTGTCAAGGTAGGACGAGGTACAGTTATTCCATTTAAGAGCCTGTTGCATATTTGAGAGGTAACCGGAAAACCAATTGATGGTTCGGGAGGAAAGATTAAACTGAGAGAGTCTGGACAATAGTAGAGTATGGGAAATGGTATTGAAAGCCTTGGATAGGTCTAAGAAAAGGGAGGATACAATATTACCTGAGTCTCGGGAACAGCTGATATTGTCAAGGAATGATAGGAGGGCTGTGGTGATGCTGTGACTGGGTCTGAAACCATGTTATGTTGGAGTCAGGAGATGATTGTCTGAAAGGTAGGATAGGAGTTGTAGAGGAACACATTTTTCAAGTATTTTTGAGATAGGAGAGAGGATAGCTATGGTGCGGAAGATGGGAATGTTGGTGTTGTTGCCTCCTTTGTGCAAGGGAATGATGAAGGCCTTTTTCCAGAGGAGGGGTATATAAGATTCTTGGATGGAGTGGTTAATGAGAATATAAATAGGGAGAACTATGTCCTCTGCAGTTAACTTGAGAAATTTGGATGGTATGTCATTGGGGACATTAGAGCATGGTTTTAATTTATTCAGAAGTTTCTTTATAGTATTGAATGGGATAGGTTTAAGGGAGAAGGGAAGGAGGTGGGAAGTATTAGTGGTAGAAGGAGAAGAGTTGGAGGAGAGAGTTGCAGAAGGAGCTTGTTAGATCTTAGGGAAATATGTGGTGAGCTTGGCTATTGATGAAGAAAGAGTTAAAGTTGGTAGCTATGGTGTGATCTGGAGCATTAGGGTCGGGGCAGGGGTTACCTTTTCTGCCAGGAGTAAGGAGGGCAGTGATGCTACTCCAGAATTTCTTGGGGCTGGATTTGTGATTATTTTGGAGATTAGAGTAGTAGGATTTACGGGCTGAGGCAATATGTTTTTTAACTATGTTACGCAGCTGTTTATATTCGTTAAGAGAGTGTGGGGTTTTGTGTTTTTGGTAGAGTTTCCACTATCTATCATGGGTATGCATGAGGGTTATAGTATCTTTGGAAAGCCATGGAGCAGTTTTGGATTTCACTGCTTTAGTTCTAGGAGGAGCAAAGCTGTTTAATGTATTGGTGAACAAAGAATTAAAGTAAGCAACAGCATCGTCGAGAGGAAGAGTTTTCAGAGGGTTCCAGTTCATCTGTTTTAAACAGCCGGGGAAGGATTGAGGGTTAAAATTTGTGAGGGTATGGGTTAAGATATATTTTGTTGTAGGTGTAGGGGGGAAGGGGAGCAAAGTGCAAAGGTAGGTAGGTGGTTGTTTAGGGAATCGGGCAAGGTACCACTGTCAAAGATGTTGTTAGGGTGGGAAACTAATATCCAGTACAGTATAGAGCCTGAAAAGTTATTGTTAGTGGGTCTGGTAGGAGAGTTCATTAACTGAGAGAAACCATAAAGTTTTATACTATGGGAAGAGGAGGTTGAGTGCATAGAAGACCAGTTAATGTTAAGGTCTCCTAGCATAATTGTTTCATTATGAATGTTAGTTGAGAACCAAGAAACAATATCTTCAAGAATGGGGATGTTACTTACTGGTGGAAAATATAGGGCAGCTATGACTATGTTTTTATGGTTGTTAATCTTTAGAAGGGCCAGGGTTATTTCAGCTGTGGTAAATTGAGGTATAGGGATGGTGAAGGATGTAACTGTTAGAGAGGAGTAAAAAGTATGGCTACTCCACCTCTTTTTTTATGAGTTCTGTCATTTCTAATAATTTTGTAGTTGGGGGGGGTAATTTCAGGACCTTTCAGGTGTGGCTTGAGCCATGTTTCAGAAATGGATAGAATATCAGAGTGGTTGTGGAACAGCCAAGCATGGAAGCTGGGTTGTTTGTTACAGAGGCTTTGGGCATTGATAGTACCAAAGAGGAGAGACTTATGAGAAAATGGTAAAGGAGTTGGACTGGAGTTGATGTCATGGTTGGCAGGGGGTCCGGGATTTAGGGTGAATATCACCAGAAAGGAGGATGGAGATTAGGTCAAGAAGGAAGGATAGCAGTTCTTTAGAATTCCTAGAATTGGAGGTGAAGGGAGGAGAGAAGGAGGGATAGGGAATTTAACAGGTGAGGGTTGTATTTGAGGTCACAAGGATCTTTCTGCTAAATAAGAGAGAGTTATTAGATGGATAGAGGTGAGGAGAACTGTAGGCTGAGTAGAAGGGTTCTTTTTTGGGGAGGCTAGAAGTGGTGTGTAAGGTTGGGGAGAATGAGAAGTCAGGGAGATAGGTAAGGTAAAATAGAAGGTAGAAGGAGAATGGAATAAGAATTATGAGTAACGGATTTATAGGTGTAATAAGTATAGTTAGTGTAGTGTTTTAGTAAAGGTAGGCTATAGTATGAGAGGGAGCAGTAGAAGATGAATGGGTATAAGGTGTAGTACAGTGTAGGGGTGTGGTAGTGCGAAGTAGGAGTAAATAATAGAAAGCAGTTGGAATAGTTAGTAAGAAGGAGGGGAGGAGCTAACAGAGAGGGAAGGTGGTGCTGATAGGCTACTGGGAGTGGTTATGTGGTTATAAATATAGAGAGAGCAGGGGCATGTGGGAAATGGGGGCAGGGTAGGGGAACAGAGGGACCCCAAAGGGCAAACGGCGCAGCAGGAACCGAGAAGGAGGAATGAGCGAGAAAGCTCAGCAAAAAACTATCATTGAGAATGGCCACTCATTAAGTGGACAGAACTGTTGGCAAACTCAAGGTAAGTTTAATGCACAGGTCAGTGATGGGGCTGAGTTATAAGAGGTAAAGACTAAGAAATGGAAGGCCAACTACAATAAGGAACAATTAAATCAGACAAGGAAATAAACTCACAGAGAGCAGCAGGGAACTGGGCAGATAGTGTATAGTATGTAGTTAAAGAGTTAAGAGTGGGAGTATGCTGCTATCTAGTGGCAAGCCTATGGAAAGTTGTATTAGGAAGAAGTTCTATTAACAGGGGAGAAAGAGGTGCTATGAGGGGGAAAGGTACTGAGAGGAGACTGCTTTAGGACATCAGGTGTGCATGCTGCAAAAAAATATACTAGACAAACAAAGCTGATATGTGGCAGAGTCTTGTTATGAGATACTTAGCATACACTCAAATGGTCAGAAGAATAAAGGTAGGTTGTGCCAGAGGTGGGTTGACAATACCTGCAACATGTCCTTTGAGGAGCAAAATGGGCTAGCAACTGTGTATCAGAATGGGGGGAGCACCCGCAGTTAAAGAACATGAGCATGCTGCAATGAGAGAAAGATTGAGTTAGAAACTATAAGGTATATAGTAGTAGAGGGGGGACAATAGGACAGGTTGGAAAAGTAGTTAGGAAGCAAGCAAAAGGTAAGAACAACAATGCAGAGGTTATATGATAACACAATTCTAGTGGATAAATGCATTGGTGGTGTGCAGAAGGGTTCATTAATAATCTCAACACAGCTACTTCTCTAGCTACTTTAGTCCAATATG
Organism: Protopterus annectens; assembly: GCF_019279795.1. Lineage (NCBI taxonomy): Eukaryota > Metazoa > Chordata > Ceratodontiformes > Protopteridae > Protopterus > Protopterus annectens. Next base: position 1,705,734,595 of record NC_056741.1, on the reverse strand, counting down.
CAGATGACTCCACACTAATATGTGCAGCTCACACCGTTCAAGAACTACAGGAAAAAACACAAAAATCCTTCACAGCAGTGGAAGCATGGATTTCCAATGCACATCTTATACTCCACACTAATAAAACCATGCTAATAATCTTTCAACCTACTAGACCCACTTACCCCCACCCGACTTTTCCATAACTGCTACAGGTAACATAACTATTGAAACCGTTACACAGACCAAACTTCTATGTGTCATTATTGATCATAACATGAGATTAAACCAACACATATCACAAACCCTTAAGAAGGTGCACAAAAATTAGGTAGTCTATATAAAAACAAACAATTCCTAACCAACAATACCAAAATAGCCATCACAAGAACTCATCTACTCTCAACACTTCTCTATGCCTCACCCATACTCATGAACCTTAGAAAATCAGACCAAGGTAAACTCAAAACATGTTATAACAAAATAGCTAAATTTCCCACTGACTCCCTATATAGAAAGTGACAAAAGGGGGATACTGCCAGCACAGCTATCTGGGATTGTGTACATAATTATATGTTATTGGTGACTATCAACATGATTTATATAAGATGCTTGTGTTACAAATGTATTAGAACTGTATGTCATGTCTATATCAAACCGCTGGTACAGACATGTGTGTTGAAAAGGTTTTTGCAAAGTACTGTTTGAAATGTAACCATGGTGTGCCTTACTGAAATAGAACAGAAATGTACATGCACTATTGTAACTGTTTAAATGCATATATTTTAACAGTGGAAACTGGAATACAGGAGGTTAACTTCAGAAAAATAGCTGAAATTAAATTACTTTATGGCTATGCAATAAAAGGTGGTATCTTTCAATTTTCAATGAGCTAGAGGCACAGAATATGTGCTGAGAAGCTTTCCGTATTGTCTTTAGGTTGAAATAATTACTAATCTTGAAATGTGGAGGAATGTAATTGTTTTATGACTTCAAGCATCTGACAAAGATTTGAGGTCTATGTATTTTCACAGGCACATGCTAAATACTGTCAGCTTCCAGCAGTGGGGGTTTCACCTGCGATAGAGTCAGATGACAAGAAATTCTGTCATTCTGCAAGCTAGCCCAGCAGTAATATTTGAGATATTAATGTGAAAACTCTTTTAGCGAGACAGAGTATTCTATCTTGGAACTGACAAGAACCATTCACACATCTGCCTTACTCTAATTAAGTAAGTTAACTAGGATATAGGAATTCTCTTAGATTCATTCAGGAATATAATAAAGCTTAGATTAGATATTTTTCTTTATCTATCTGAGACTGTCCTGCAATGTTGTTTTAAATATTTCCTATGGCTTTGAACTCTGATGTCACTGTGTGTATGTATATATATATATATATATATATATATATATATATATATGTTTAGTATTTTCTTGTTCTTCTATTATTTATTATTAAATATATTTAAACCTTTCATTGTGTCTAATCTGTGTAGAGATATTTATGTTTTGAGAGTACTTGCATATATATATTTGATGACTCTGTGTGGGCCACTCCTAATAGCTTTGCTCTTGGTCAAACTATCATTTGTATTGATATTAATATTACACAGTAAGATTGTACACCTTGAAGTAGCTGATAAGGAGTTGACTGGTGGCAGTAGTAACTACCTTATAGTTTGGGAAGAAGGGGGCATAGCTAGTAAACCTGTGCCAGCCTCTCCCAGGTATGTGTAAATGTGTGTGTGTGTGTGTGTGTGTGTGTGTGTGTGTGTGTGTGTGTGTGTGTGTGTGTGTGTCTGTAAATCTAACTTCAAAGAGTGTATGTGTCAGCTACTTGGGCAGGGACACAAAGTACTAGTAGGACAGAGACAGTGCTTGTAGGTCTTGGCTTGGTCACTCAGCTGATATTTCAACTCTATAACTGTGCCAGTGGGAAGTCTTATTGGGGATCTGGAGAAAGAGGGAGAAAGAGGGAGAAACCAGCCCCGGACTGACTGTGGTTTCTGTGTGCTCTTAAGGGAAATTGCACTTGATGCAAAGGGCTGCATCTGGAAATACTGTGTGTGTGTACTTGTCATCCTCCCAGTGTATGTCCCCCCACTGTTGTCAGTGGTGAGGATTGAGGCTCCTTGATTACTGATACAGTGGTGGGGCGTCACATAGAGCACATCACTGTCTAGTACAAAAAAAAACTATCATGGCTAGAATTCCTACATCTTCTACACTACAACCAGTTGGCAAAAGCCCACAAATTATGTAACTAGCCAGGCAAAACACCTATCCTACAAAACCTACAAGAACCATATTCTAACCATAGACTATTACGCTCCACCCAAAATCTGGAACTGCCTACCTCTATAACTAAGAACTTTCACTAATATCACTCACTTTAAAAGAATGCTCAAAGACCAACTGACTAACAAATGGATTTGCCCATGTAATTCTCCAGGATAAAATATACTTTATCTACTTACATCTACATCAAGATAAACAGTAGCTTCCTAAAGTACTGTAATACACTCTATGAATCTATTAGCCATTCTGATTTCACTGTTTTCTGGATTCTATACCCATTAACTACTATCCAAACCAATTCCACCACAGTCCATATAATTTTAATATCCAATACAGTAGCTCCTATAGGCAAGACATTCTTCTAGTCTGTAGAAGTTCTTACCTCATAATCTTTAGTTTTAGTTCTACCTTATAACAGATATCTAACTGTACTTTGAGCCTTCTACTTGAGAAAATGATGCAATTTTCTGCATGAACTCAGCTTAAACTGTAACATTCCTATTTGCTAATATTTCACTGTACATTGAACCTTCTACTGGACAAAATGATGCAGTGTCTATTTGTATTTTCCTTAAACTGTAACATTCCTATTTTGTCACTATACTTGTATAGACTGCTTTAGATTTTTTTTTTTTTTTTTTTTTTTACAAATTGTTCAACTTGTCTTTTATTTTGTCTTCTTTGTATGTGGAAAATGGTCTGACATCCAGTTGGATTTTCCCAATAAAAAATGTAAAATAAAATAAATAAAATTACATAAACAAAAGGCACAGTGGTACCAATGGCAGTGCTGACTGTAGAGGACACAATACCACCCATGTCCAGTGATGCAGCTTTGTTGCCTGTGGAATTCACCCACACCTCACTACGGCCATGTAAAAACCCTGATCACCTGCCCATGCACCTGCAGTGGGCAACAGTGCATGCACAGACGATGGGTACAGGGGTCAGAAATAGACATTTGGTGGCTGTTGTCTCTATGCTTCCTGGTACTTGTCTGACATAGGTGCCACAATATACATTACACATGGCAGAAATGATAACCATACTGTTAGTCCTAGATGATGAGCTACACGAGGATTTCAGTAAAAGAGCCAACCTGCTGCCATGTTTTACAGACACCTACATATATCCAATGCATCTATCTGACAAGGCTGAGACTGATTGCTCATCTGCCTACACTATGTAAACACTTTCAGTGTGGGCAGGTTTCATTCACATAATTCTGCCTCTCCATTTGGGCAGGTCACATTCACATAATTCTTCCTCTTAGTGTGAGCAGGTCACATTCATATAATTCTTCCTCTTAGTGTGAGCAGGTCACATTCACATAATTCTGACTTTCCACACCACCAACCAGTGGCATTCCTGTTAAAGCATGGTGTGGTCACCTGCACAGACATGGAGTATGCAACAGTCAGGTACATGGCATGGTCAGATAGTCACTATCTCATGATTTGCCATTTTCCTTGCCAGTGAGACTTATTGTTAGTGCCATTCCTCAGGGGACCTGCACATGGCTGTGGACATCCACAGCCTGAATCCTTCCAACATGAGACTCACAACACCTTTACACACATATACACACAGTGCAAAGACAAGGGCAGGAAGTGTGTATCTTAGCACACGTTTTGAACAAATAGCCACGACATATGGATACCTACTCGTCTCAGTAACCACCACTCCTTCCCACCACAGTCTACCCAGCTACTTCAATTCCCATAGCCATCTCACATATTTATTTATTTATTTCATTTGTATTTCTTTTTTGGGGTAGAGCACTGATATCCATAGACCTTTTTCGCACTCAGCCTGTGAGCAGTGTCTGGTTAAGTCACTTGCTCAGAGTCACACATTGCAACAGTGGCGGCTGAGGGAATCAAACCGTGCACCACTGGACCACAGGAAACAGCTCATTAACAACTCCTTACTCCTCTAAGCCAACTGCCAGACTATTTCCTTCCACATTCTTAGCAAACTCCCATATCAGCAATGCACACGTTGTTGACTATTGTCACTGTGCCCCTCCCTAAATGTACATATGATGACTGCTGTGTTCATGGGATCATAGGATCATAGGAAGTTACTAGGCTAATGGCGTAGGGCCATTACAAGCCTAGCCAAGTTCTACTCTTATTTCCATGATGAGCACCTAATGCCCGTGTCCAAGAGGGACACAGGTGGAACACCCAGGGTGAATGTATGGTTATGCATCCAATCATCCAGATTGAGGTGCCCTGTTTGACATGAAGTGAGAGTCTGTTCCGAAGGTGTGGTAACCTCTGGCAGATAAATCTGTCCCCACAGCAGGTTCTATTAATGTCACATACCAGGTTAAGGTTATTAGAGTAAGTGTCCTATATACCATTTGAAGTGTAGTTTTATGCAGCATTTCCAATAAACCAGTGTCAGAGATTGCCTTGTATGCAAGGCAGAGATCACATCTGAATAGTCTGTATGAAACAGAATAAAGTGACAGTGATTTCAGACAATCCACACAGACAGATGCTGAAGACCTTGAATTTCTCCAGGGAATCATACTGTTTAACCAGTTCAGAGGTTATTTGTTTTTAATGAATATTGATACACTGCTTCCTTTAGTTTTCATGCCTTCAGTTTGTGGTCTAAACATGTAGAAGGAGGTGTAACCTGGTATGGCTGGGGTGCTCTCCACAGCCTTCAACCAGGTCTCTGTGACTGCTCAAATGTCTGCTTCTTCCAAGGTGAGGATTGCTTCCAGTGAGTGCAGTTTCATGTTTAGACTCCTAGCATTTAGCAACATAACCTTGAGGTTGTTTTCAGATGGTGTTCTTACATCGGGAATTTTGTCCTTGAGACACTACCTACAAAAGGCACAATGGGGGTTGCAAGAGCCTTAGCCAGTAGCCAAAATTCTAGGGGTGACAAAAGAAGGCCATCTCTTGCAAAACATTGAGGTCTGGCTGACAGATAGACAGACATTAAAATGACATCAGAAACTAAGCCATTTAATGACATCAACTTGTGAATAGATAATGTCTGTCAGTTTCCATGATTCTCACAGTGTGAATAGTCAAAGCACTGGAGAGCATAGCCTGGGTGTAGAACTGCATGCATCAGTTTTAATCTTTGATGGGCCCCTGTTTGCCACTGCTCAGTGAATTTAGCCTGCATCTACCTGTCTTGGCCTTCACTTGTAGCTGTTCCTCTGATGACTTCTCAACTATCATTTCCTCTGCCTTTTACTCTGTTCTCTTAAGTTCCCTGATGACAATCCTCTTCTCTAGCTGACTCTGTACAATCAGGTTGCACAGAATTGTACATATCGTAAATATCTTTCTACAGGTCTTTGAAGGCTACTCCAGAGTGCTGCCAGAGAAATTTTGGCAGGGAAGAGAGCCTTCATCAGTCCAATCACATGCCTGATGATGGCTTAGGTCTAGGACACTACACTATTGTATTACATCTTGACATTGTTCTGTGGGTTGTACACTGGTGTCATGGGTTATGGCTGCAGGTCATACCTGTCATTGCTAATAAGATGTGTATGTGGTAAATCACATCATACAAGTTCCTCGTGTAAATGAGGGAATCAGTCAAACTGCCAGGATAGCATGCAGGCACGTCATATATGAAATCCTGTTATACAACACCTGGCAGTTGATGAAGAGAAAACCCTTATAGTTGATGTACTTTTGTCCCTGTGGCACAAGTAGGGATTTTATAGCAGTGTGAGTGAGTTCTGCCAATGCCTCCTGGAACTTCAGGAAAAATGGGCATTAAATATAATGCCTTCATAGTGTTGTTTCTTCCTCTGTGGTTCTTGGGAATCATATATCCTCCTCCTCTTCATGTTACAGCATCACATGAAGGAATTGGTACAGTATTCTTAAGGCAGATGTCTGTGATATGCCCACATTTTCATCTAATGGTTGCTGCAAGATTCCTATAACAACAACAGTGAAAGCTATACATACTTTAGTGTCTGCTGAGACAGGTATTCCAGCATCCCATAATATTACATGATAGGATGGCACATGTCTATCAGCTGCTGCATGGTGTCTCTGTCCACAAAATAATAGTTAACTTTGTCCCTGTCCTAGAGGTGATAGCACGTTAGGTATAATCAGATCTTTCTGCAGTGGAGAGGGTGACAGGAAACCTCATTTCAAACACTGGCTGCTAGCCAGGTAGTGTATGCTAGAGCCTCTCTATCAGTGCTGCTTCGCCTAGCATTACAGTTTTGTCTCTACCCCTCTTCACGAAGAAATCATGGTGTACAAACTTACTATTGGCCATGACAGATCTTGCAATATTTTCAGACATTTCTGAATTGTTCCTCAATATAGTTTTCCATCATTTTCATTTGTAGTGGGGCTCATTAGCATAATAATATCCATTTCCATATCATTATATGCTCATTACCATATGGTATCCACTTTGCAATTTTGCCTGGTTACATAATGACATTATATATGTCTCCGCGTCAGACCCGACCCTATGCGGCACAGCTCCTAATGACATTTCACATAACAAATTGCGTTATTTGTTACAGAATACCAGGGCCTGTGCCTGAAATGAATGGCTAAATCTGAATAATGCAAAGGTGTCGGGGAACAAACAAAAAGGTTATGAAATGCCAAAAGTGCTAAAATGAAGCTTTCAGTAAAAATGCTGCAGCCTTCTAGAAAATTATGTTTGAATTGGGGTCTATATTAGAACACCGAACATTTGAAATGTCGAGTGTTCTAATATCAACCTGCTGAAAATATCGAAGAAACAGAAAACCAAATTCTTTCCAAGGGAAAGAATTTGGTTGTCCATTTCTGTTGCTTCGGTATTTTCAGCGCTCTGGTGGAAAGTTACGGGTCGGGTTCAGGTAAGTGTGCAATTGTGTGGACGTGTGGGTTAGGGTGGGTTAGGTGAGTTAGGGTTAGGGCGTGGGGCAGGTAAGTGTGCGATTGTGTGGATGTAGGGTTAGGGTGGGGTAGGTGAGTTAGGGTTAGGGTGCAGGTGAGGTGACTGTGCGATAGTGACGGATCTTAGGGTTAGGGTTTGGGTTAAGGTAAGTGGATAGTTAGTGGTGTATGTATAGTTTAGTGTAGGGTTAGGTGTACGAGTTTAGGTGTATGTGTGTGGATTGCTATTTGTTTGGTGTGCCTGTGTTGTGTGTATGTGTTTTGGAAAAGCAAATTTTTTCCCTAGGAAGGAAAGGCTATTCATTGCAGAAAATAAATCCTGAGTTTTTGAATTGTTTTGAGCAAGCTTCTTACATTTTGTATAGCAACTGCCAACTGTGTGACCTGAGCTCCAGAACGTTACCTAATTCACTTTCATAAACTTTACCTTAATAAAAGTTGTGCAGATAAAAGGAAAGTAGTTGCAAAGTATGTAATAGCCATAGCCTGACATTATTAGGAATTTATCAGTATTGTACTTGAATGTCAGCTGCTCTTTATATTTGTATTACAGTGTCAGCTTGAAAATAAAATACTTGGGATTACAAAAGGGCAATCTTCATGCTGTGCAGTTCCTCAGACTAGCAATGAAATAAACTTGACAGCAAAGGCCGTTAGGTGAAAAAAATGACAAGTCTAAAGGGAAATTGAGGTCATTCGCAGGGGTGCTGTTACAAAGAAAAATTAACAGAGCAACATCTCTCTTGTAGCTAAGATCTCATGTAATATACACATTTCAGATATTTCTTTTTGTCAGACTGAGCAAAGGGTAGTGAATTTGATTTGATCATGCTATATGTATTGTATTAATCATTTATCAAGTTAGATGAGTCAGAAAAAATATAGTGCTGATTATAGCTGTTACTTCATGACTGATCGTTTTAATGTTTTCATTTTTATGGGATATAACAAGTTAAGATGGCATGTTTTCTGACAACTAACAAGTAATTGTTTGTGTTGCTAAACTCATTTTAGACTACAGGAGGATGTTAATTACATGTGTGAGTATGTGTGTGTGAGGGAGGGGGTTATTGGTAGCTCAGACTAAAAGCAGTAAGAAACTTGCAGAAGGCCAAAATTACAGTCCATTTGCTTGATGACCAAAGGACAAAATACACAAGAAACTTTACTTAAGAACAGTTTATATTCTGCTTTCTATCCATCCTTACCTTATCCACTACCCTGTCTTACAGAGTCTCATTCTCCCTTGACCACCTCCATGGATTCCTTCATTACTACTTATTCAAAGAGTGCATTTCAAAGTCAACAACCCTCTTCATGAAGAAGCGCTTTCAGAAATCCAGGGTGTATTTAATCCATGCAATCTGTTTCCTTTGCTCCTTCCTTACACTCTGGCTTTCCTGTTCTGTTCTGGACAAATGCTTCAAATCTCCCTTCTGTGAACTGATGGACTAGAATCATGTCCCTCTGCCTCTTCTGGTCTCAGATGAAAATAATTTTATTTTCTTGAGGCTTTGGTCAAACCTCTTACTCTCCAACCCACTGATCTTTCTGGTGGCTTTGCTCTTGATTACTTCAGCTGAAAGATGACTCCTCACTTGTAGGGCCTGCAGAAGGGCAAAGAATCCTCAACATGGGGTCTGTCAAGCATCCTGTACAGTGGAGGCATTATATGTTCATCATATTGATCACTGCTGTAGTAGCCTTGACTATATGAGATTATATCCTGCCAATGATGTAATGGATGAACAGCTAACAAAGCATCAGGGCACCTTCCATGTGCCCAGTTTGTTAAGCAGCTCAACTTGAGCTGTCTAAAATACAAGTTTGGGCTCAAAGTCCTTCAGAGCTTTACAGCTACCTAAGAGTATGTTCCTCCATGACTTTTTGATGGTTGACAGTCGGCTTGTGCTTTCCTTTACTCAGCAGATACGTTTCTTTTGGGAGAAAATCTTCCATTTTCTTAAAGGTATTAATGTTTTATTTCTTTCCCTTTCAGAAAAGTTATTTTACAGCTAGGAGTGTTGGTATTTTAACAGACTAATTTGAGACTATAATGTACTTTTAAAAGGGAGCGCTCATTTTTTTTTTCTGTCAGTTTTTTTATATATACTTTTTATACATATTTTCTATGGAGAAATTGCATTTATTTCTCCTTTGTGGGGCTGGCATACTGATTAAATATGTTTTTACTGTGTTTACTTGCAATTGCTGCTTGTCTTCACCAGGAAAGAGGCACCATTTTCAGATTAACCAAGGAACAAACTATTGGTCCCGTGGTCAGTCATTTTCCCATCTGAGGCTGTTGAAGTCCCCTCAGTGTGTAAGGAAGAACCACTCTTGTTAGTTCTGGGATATAGAGCAGGTAAGGTTTCCCTGTTCTGCAAGAGTGCTGGCCTACCCTGGGGAAGCAGCTGGTGACATTAGTAACAAGGCATGGTGTCATTTTTCTTGTCAAAGAGAAATAGAAAGCCAAGCACGTATATACTCTTTAGAAAGAAATACTGAGTCTGACTCGGGGTGTAATTCAGGCTATTCATCATTCTTGTAAAGTAGTTTCTGGTAAAAGAAAGAGGGCTTTATCTTTTCCTGAAGAGGTTCAAGATTCTGAATCTGAACAAGAAGATGCAAGAATGGATTCAGTTTTTTTTGTCAGATTTCTGATTCAGTCTCAGAGGAGAGCTAAGTTTCTGAATCTACATGTGGGGATTGCTTTTTTCCTATGACTTCCTAGAATGTGCCAGTGCTTTCAGTGGGAGAACACTGAAGTTTATCAGACCCTCAGAAAATAATTTGCGTTGTTACAGAAGGATTTGCCAGAACCTATACCGATTCCTTCTGTTCTTTCTGCTTTAGAGATGTGTATGTGTGTTACTGCCTGTAGTGTTCTTGTTAGTCAGCCAGCTGACCCTAAAAAGGCAGATAGGATGTAAAAACATTCCTCCGTATTTTAAATTTTATACACTTTTCCCAAACCTAACCTAGCAGCTGTAGCTATAGTTGATCCCACTGCTGATAATCACTTACTTAATAGCAAGTCCTACAACTTCTGATAAGGATGGGAAAGTTATTGATAGGTATGGGAAAACATTTATAGTTCTGCAACTTTGGTTTTCAGAATTTTGAACTGTTAGGTTCATATGTTAAAATTTGTTCTGATAAATTATGAAAGAATGCTGAATGTTTTATCTGCAGTATCTTCTTGTGTGGAAAAATCTGCTTTAAATAACTTAGTTTCTTCTTTTGTACAGGTATCTACTCATTCTTTACAGTGTGTGTATGACTGAGTTGACACTTCTTCCAGGGCTATGGCCACTGGTACTGGTTTAAGCAGGCTTGTAATGCTGCATTCTCAGAACCTTCTTGATGATGTTAAAAATGAGATTTTAAAATTTTCCTTGGATAGAGGTTTAGTGTTTTTGCCCCTCTGAAGCAGCAATAAGCAAAAAGTGCAATGAAAGGGGAAGCTGACCCAGGGAATATCTAAGAGCAATTTTCTTTCTCCTCTTCCATTTTTGGCAGAAAACAGAATAGACAATCTCAACAAAATTCAGATGAACAGACATTTAGAAAGGAATGGCAGTGGAGCTCCAAACAGAAGTTTCTTAATTTCAAAAAACAAGGGCAGTCCAATATGTCTGAATAACTATTCAAGAGACCTTCTGACCCACACCCACCCTGGCCCTCTTTTTCTTCCAGACAGTCTTTATCTCCATTTTTTTCTCTTTGGCAACAGATTGCTTCAGACAAACTGGTTCGGAATATCATTCATCAAGGTTACAGATAGCAGTGGGAGGAAATTTCTCCTTTCCAGGAGGTCATTCCTAATCCTCAATATCAGACTCTCTTGTTTCCATCTATTCTTTATCACATGGTGTCCGAACTACTGATAGAACCAGATCCTCCATCCCAAGAGGGGGAGAGTTTTTATTCAAGGATGTTCCTATTGCCAAAAAAAGAAAAACTTTGTAAACCAGTTCTGGATCTTTCTTTCCTAAACCTGTTTGCAATAGTGCACTAATTCAAAATGATGTCAAATCACAACCTGTTACCTATTATTTCTCTTTCAAGTTTTCTGGAACACTAGGCTTAAAATATGCTTCTCATCCCATCCCTATTAATCCAGACTTTGGAAGTTTTTTATGCTTTTCTGGGTCTGGTTCACATTACCATTTCCCTGCCTTACTTTTTGGACTATCCACTGCAACAAGAGTGCTCACAAAGTGTTCAACTCAAGTTATACCTCATTGCAGGTTACTGGGTATCCACTGTTTCCATATTTAGATAACTTGCTTGTCTTTGCAGAGTCTTTTACAAAGAGGCAGGAATCTCTATCTTGATTGAAAGATCTCTTACAGAAGTTGGAATTCCAAGAGAACATTTAAAAATCTTTCTTGGCTCATTCACACAGGATTGTGCTCCTGGGATGTCAGCTAGGCACATCAGTTCAAAGAGCTTTTCTTCCACAGGAAAAAAAAATATCCTTATTTAGATCTGTTTTTAAGGTTTTCACTCAGACTTCTGCCACAGAAAGGGAATACCTCAGGATTTTGGGTCACATAGTGTCTACGATTCTCAGGATATTTCTGGCAAGACTCTGCATGAGAAGGATACAGTGGTATCCACTATGGACTTATTGTTACCAGTGTCCTCTGCAACTGTTGGAGCATCCCCTTGCTGTCATTAATAACACAGTTGGCCCCATTTTCCCTGTCAAAAAGAAACAAAACAAACAAAAAAAAAAGCATGTATCTACTACTACATTTTCTTCGGTCAGGAGTATATTACTGGGTCTGGCTCAAGGTTTAATTCAGGCTATTGATCCTACTTGCAAAGTAGTTTCTGGTAAAGGAAAGAAGGCTTCTTCTTTTCCTGAAGAGATTCAAGATTCTGAATCTGAACAGGAAGAGTGAGAGATGGATGCAGTTTGTTTTTCTTCAGATTTCTGATTCAGAGTCAGAGGAGAGCTAACTTTCTGATTCTCCCTACGAGTTTTCTCTTTCTCTCAAACTATTGCAAGATGTGCCAGTGTTTTCAGTGAGAGAGCATTAAGGTTTCTCAAGCCCTCAGAAAGTACTCTGAGGTGTTACGGAAGGATTTTCCAGAACTTACATTCATGTCTCCTGTTTTGTCTTCTTTATAGGATTTGTGTGTTACTGCCTGCAATTTTCTTGTTAGTGAGCCAGTTGCCCCTAAAAAGGCAGATAAGATGTAAAAAAATTCTTCAGTCTTTTAAATTTTATACACTTTTCCCAAACCTGATCTCATAGCTATGGCCATAGTTGATTCCACTGCTGATAATCACTTACTTAATAGCAAGTCCTACACTTTCTGTTAAGGATGGGAAAGTTATTGATAGGTATGAGAAACACATTTATACTTCTGCAAGTTTGGTTTTCAGAATTTTGAACTGTCAGGTTCATATGTTAAAGTTTGTTCTGATAAATTGTGAAAGAATGCTGAATGTTTTATCTGCAGTTTCTTCTTGTGTGGAAAAATCTGCTTTAAATAACTTAGTTTCTTCTTTTGCACAGGTCACTACTCATTCTTTACAGTGTGTGTGTGTATGACTGAGTTGACACTTCTTCCAGGGCTATGACCACTGGTACTGGTTTAAGCAGGCTTGTAATGCTGCATTCTCAGAACCTTCTTGATGATGTTAAAAATGAGATTTTAAAATTTCCCTCAAAAAGAGATTTAGTGTTTTGCCCCTCTGAAGTAGCAATAAACAAAAAGTGCGATGAACGGGGAATCTGACCCAGGGAATATCTAAAAAATTTCATCTCTCATTTTCCAAACTAGGACTCGCCATCTTCGTTCCTGCTCCAAAGCAGTCAGTCACTACAGATGCTTCAAACTTTGCTTTGGAGCAGTTTCAGCTGGGATAAAAGTGCAGAGGTGTGGGAAAACAAGGACAGGTGGAAGCACAAAAATATTCAGGAAATTATAGACCTGATCAAGACACTCAACTTTCTGAACCATCATTTACCTCTGGGACCTCTTCAAAGTGATTTCAGTCAATATCACAGTCATATGGTACATCAACAAGCAAGGAGGAATCAGGTCACACTCCCTTTGCAGACTAGCCATGCTAGCTTGGGATATAACTTCATAGAAAAGTCTCCATCTACGGACATCCCACATTTTGTCAGAGAAAAACTGTGCGGCATACAACCTGAACAGGGCTAGTACAGAGCCTCACAAATGGAAACTAGATCAGGGGGTCTTCCATCATTGATCCATCTGTGGGGAGTTCCTCAAGTTGATCTTTTTGCCTTCTCTTTGAACAATCAACTTGCAAGATCCTGTTGCAAAACTCGCTGCAAGAAGGCCTGGAAGACAGATGACTTTTCTTTGTTTTGGGCAGGAATGTTCCGTTATACTTTTCCACCATTTCCACTAATATCCTAAATACTTCTGAAGATTCAGAAGGAATCCCCCAAGATCATTGTAGTTACTCCCTTCTGGTATAGGCAGCTGTGGCTCTCCTGTCTTTCAGTAATGGCCAAGGGCAATTAACACATGCTTCCTCAAAGACTGGCTCTATTCAAACAAGAAGCAGGGTGTTTGATACACTCCATCTTCAGACCATTCTAATTCTACAGCAGATCCCTCTAGTGTAGCATCTATAACCAATATGGAATGTTAGCCACACCTCCTGCAGCTGTTGGGGATCCTCTCAGTGGGTAAGAGAAAGTCATTTTTGTTAGTCTCAGGAAAGGGACATCCCTGGGGAAGCTGCTGCTGCCATTAGTAACATGGCTGGCCCCTTTTTATTGTCAAAAAGAAACAGAAAACCAAGCATATATCTACTCCTCCTAAATTTTCTTTGAATAGGAGTAGTTTACTGGGTCTGGCTCAGGGTTTAATTCAGGCTATTGATCCTCATGGATAGATACAATTTTCCTTCCTCAGATTTCTGATTCAGACTCAAAGGGGACCTAAGTTTCTGAGTTTCCCTGTGAGGGTTTCTCTTTTTCTGAGACTATTACTAGATGTGCCAGTGTTTTCAGTGGGAGAGCAATGAGATTTCTCAGTCCCTCCAGAACCTACATGGATTCCTCCTATCCTATCTGCTTTAGAGGATGTGTGTGTGTGTCACTGCCTGCAATTTTTCCTAATAGTCAGCCAGCTTACCCTAAAAAGGTGGCTAGGATGCCTAAAGTTTCTCAGTTACATTTTTATACACTATTTCCAAACCTGACTCAGCAGCTGTAGCTTGAGGTGATCCCACTGCAACTAAGCACTAAGTTAATTCCAATCCTAATCTTTCTGATAAGGATCAGAAAATTATTGATAGGTATGGGAAATATGTATACTTCTGCAGCTTTGATGGTCTGAATTTGGTATTGTAAGACTCATATATTAAAGTTTGTTATGACAAATTATGAAAGAATGAAAACTCTACATTAAATCACTTAGTTTCTTATTATTGCACGGGTCATTTCTCATTGTTTACAGTGTGTGTGTGTGTGTGTGTGTGTGTGTGTGTGTGTGTGTGTGTGTGTGTGCGTGTGTGTGTGTGTGTGTGTGTGTGTGTGTGTGTGTGTGTGTGTGTGTGTGTGTGTGTGTGTGTGTGTGTGTGTGTGTGTGTGTGTGTGTGTGTGTGTGTGTGTGTGTGTGTGTGTGTGTGTGTGTGTATGACTCTGTTGATATTTCTTCCAGGGCTGTAACCACTGGCTCTTTTTATGCAGGTTTGCAATGCTGCCTTCTCAAAACCTTCTAGATGATGTTAAAAATTAGATTTTAAATTCTCCCTTGGGTAGAGATTTAGTGTTTGCTCCCTCTGCTGAAGAGGTGATCAAAAAGAGTGATGAATGGGGAAAGCTTATCCTAGGAATCTCTAAGATTTCTCAGCCCTACCTTTCCAAATCTTCCAAGGGATTTTCTATCTCCTCACACAGTTTCAACAAAATGCAGGTAAATAGACATTTAAGAAGAAATGGCAAGTGGTTCCACAAGGAAATCTCGAACCTCCCAAAACCAAGGAAAGTCCAGCAAGTCTGAATGGCTATTCAAGACATCTTGTGAACTCCTTCTTCTCTCGCCCCCTTTTTCTTCCAGAAAGTCTGAATCTCCATTTTGTCTCTTTAGTAACAGATAGTGTCAGACAATGGGATCCAAAATGATTCTTCAAGGTTACAGATGGCAGGGGAAGGAAATGCCTCTTTTCCAAGGGGGTAATTTCTCATCCTTCAAATCAGACTGCTTCCATTGGTTCTTCATCACATGCTGTCCCAAGGCGTGATACAGTCAGTTCCTCTTTCCCAGGTAGGGAAGGGATGTTTATTCAAGAATGTTACTAGTGTCAAAGAAAGAAAATTCTTAGGTGACAGTTCTGGATCTTTTTTCCTAAACCTGTTTGGGATAGTGCCCAAATTCAAAATGATGCCACTTCATAACATGTTACCTCTTCTTCCTCTATCAACTCTATCAAGTTTCCAAACAACACTAGACTAGACTTAAAAGATGCTTATGATGATATCCCTATACATCCAGACTTCAGATAGTTCTTAAGGTTTGGTGTGTCTGGATCACATTATCAGTTCTCTGTCTTACCTTTTGGACTATCTACTGCACAAAGAGTGTTCACAAAGTGTCTAGCTCCAGTTATAGCTCATTGCAGGCTACAGTGTATCCATTTTCCCCATACTTACATAGACTACTTATATTTGCAAATTCTTTTTCAAAGTGTCAGGAATCTCTATATTGGGCGCAACATCTCTTATACAAGCTGGGATTCCAAGAGAACATTCAAAACTCTTTGCTAGACACCTCAGTTCAAAGAATATTTTCCCACAGGAAAAAAAGATATTTGTCTAGATCTATTTCTAAGTTTTTTCACTTTGATTTGAGTCACAGTTAGGGAATACTTCATAATTTTGGGTCTCATGGCATCTATGATTCTCATTATACCCTGGCAAGACACCACCTAGATTCATAGGTTCATACTTGGCTACCTGCCCGGAGGGGCTATTTTAAGCTTAGCTAATATCCCCAGGTCAAACTCAAACCCTGTACTTGGTGTCTATGAGATAAAGACATTAACCATCATGGTAACTCCCTTCTTCGTGAGAAAATACAATGGTGTCTGAAATCTCTTTGGTCCCAGCATTAGCGTTTTTATCTTTTCAAATCTCAGTGTTAGGGTTTGTTAGAAAATAAAATTTGTTGTGTAGACAACAGAGATCCTTAAATCTAGGACTCCCCTTCTTCTTCCCTGCTGCAAAGCAATCAGTCACAACAGATGCTTTGGACACTGCTTGAGGAGCAGTTTCAGTGAGGATGAAAGTCCATAGGCTATGGGACCAGACGACTGACACAAGCACATGAATGTCAAGGAGATGCTTGCCCTAATCAAGGCACTCAACTCTCTGAACCATCTTTAGTTCCCAGGACCTCTTCAAGTGCTTGCAGGCAATACCTCAGTTATGTGGTACATCAACAAGCAAGGGGGGTCCAGGTCATACCCCCATTGCAGACTAGACGTGTTAGCTTAGGATATAGCTTCACAGGACAGTCTCATTCTACAGGCATCCTGCATTCCATCAGAACAGAATTGTGTGGCAATCAAGTTGAAGCAAGACCAGTGCAGAATATCATGAACAGAAACTAGATCAGGGGTCTTCCAAGATTTTATTCATCTGTGGGGAGTTACTCAAGCAGAGTTTATTGCCTCCTCTTTGAACAATCAACTGGCAAGATTCTGTTCCAGGAATCCAGGCAAGAAAGCCTAGAAGATAAATGGTTTTTATTTCCTTTCAATAGGAGTGTTTCTGTGTACTTTTCTACCTCTTCCATTAATATCCAGTGTACTTCTAAAGATGCAGAATGAATCTCCAGAGATCATTGTGATGACTCACTTCTGGCTCTGGAAACCATGATTGTCTCTTCTCTTTGAAATAGGGGCAATTACCACGTGCTTCTTCAAAAATTGGATATATTCACACAAGAACAGGGCTGTTTTGTACACCCCAACATCATTCAACTTCAATTGACTGCTTGAATGATACAGTCTTAATTCCTTTTAAGCACCTGTTTATGGAGAATGTTCAGCAGGTACTAATAGAGGCAAGAAAGCCTGCTTCTAGAAAATAAAGAAGTTATGTCTTACCATAACATTCCATCTGTGTTGTGGATCTTAATTAATCCTTGGCTGTGGGCTCAGGTCCGAGCCTCAAAACTGACTCAGACATTTTTCAGCTCACGGCTCCCAAAACTCTCGAGCTAGGCTATACCCATAATTCTCCTCACTAAATTACCTTTGATTGAGTTTGCCTATAATAGTGACAGACAGACAAGAGTTAATAAATAAGAGACCATATCTGTGACCCTATTAAGAAGCCAATCTTTGGAGATATTCAGTCTACTAAAAGCAGGGGAAAGAAGGGGAGAATGTCAAGGATTAGTGAAGATGGACAACACAGATGGAACATTATGGTAAGAGATAAATTCTTTATATGACGTTGTCAATCTTCACATAATCCTTCACTGTGGGACAGAGTCCCAACTACCTGAATCGTCAGGGGGTCTCATGAAAGGATATTCCAGAGCACCATCAAACCAAATGATGCACGCTCCATAGAGACCTGGCCCAGTTTGTAATGAGTAATAAAGGTATGCGGAGATGCCCATGTAGCTGCTGCACAAATGTCATCTAAAGAAGCTCTAGCATGAAAAACTGCAGAAGCTGCTACAGCTCTAGTTGAATGAGCTTTCACAGGACGAGGTGGGTAAACTCCCTTTGAGTGATAAATAAGGGTGATACAGTCACTTAATCATTTTTCTAAAGTAACCTTATAAACTGGGTTACCTAAGTAAGGAAAGTGAGGATAAGGCCACAAACGGTTGAATTTTTTGATATCCTTTGTTCTGTGTAGGTAAAAATATAATTACTTGTGTACATATAATAAGTGCAGACAGTACTCTCCTTTATTGGAGAAATTAGAGAAAAAGACTGGTAGATGTAAGGTTTGATTGATATTTGACTCTGAAACAACATTCGGTAAAAAGGATGGATTCGTTCTGAGGGAAACCCTGTCCTTAAGAAATATTGTTGTATTTTTGGCACCTCTTAAACCCAAAGGTGCCCTTAACAGATTTATCAGCCATGGTAACAAAATAAAGGCCTAATGCACTCTAACACACACATGCAGAGGAAAGAGAAACCAATGAAAAGAGGAGTGGGTAGAAGTTATATAGCAAATATCGAAGATTTATGGGAAAAAAGGAGATAAAAACAAAAAGGTTAGAAACTTACAATATTATAATGTCAAAGCTCTAGAGATAGGTTGGACGTGTCTGACACCACAAAGCAGCAAACGAGATCTGAGAAAATTTAGTGAGGAGCATTATGGGTAGAGCCTACCTCAAGAGTTTTGGGAGGTGTGAGCTGAAAAATGGCCGAGTCAGTTCCAAGGCTTGGAACCAAGCCCATAGTCAAGGATTATGTGAAAATTGACAACATCAGATCATATAGTAGCAAAGGGAAAATGTTTTCTAGTTGGTACCAACAACATAACCAGCACCCATTCAGGGCTTGTTGTACTTTGATTCTACAATATTTGTGTGAGTTACTATCCTATGTCCTTTCTTATTATTCTGTCAAGGTTAATTTATCTGCCATTTCAGCATGTCTGCCCATAGATCCTCCTCTTTCAATGCAGTCTCATGTCAAAATGTTCTTGAAAGGGATTTTACATAAGAGGCCACCAAAGAAAACTGGCGGTCCCTCCATGTGATCTTAAGTTTATGTTATTGAAACTAGCCCTCACTCCATCTGAACCAGGTAATCTGGTTGGCTTGAGGTTCTAACTTTGATGTGACTGCTGCAAGAAGAGCATCTGAGTTGCAAACTTTTATGGTTAGTCAACTCTATATCATTTTCCATAGGGAAAGGGTTTCTTTGAGAACTGATCCTTCTTTTATTCCTAAATCTTTAGATCAATTGTTCACATTTTGTGAAGGTAAGAAGAAGGGGCAACATGTATCAAAACAGACTATTTACAAATGGTTGTCTAAGGCTGCTACATTTTGTTATACTCATCATGACAAATCTATTCCAGGCAGGGTCAAGGCCCACTCTAGTGGCTTTTTGGAAAGGAATGGATTGTTGAAGTATTCTATAAGCTGCTACTTGGTCCTCTGTACTTACTTTTACAAAGCACTAGAAGCTGGATTCCTTCTCTAGCTCCAGATCAGGCTTTGCGAGGACCATTCTCCAGGAGCTCCTGGACTGTTCTCCTTCTGCGTATGAAGTGTACTTAGCTAAGGTATTCCACCCACATAGCTAAGGATGCTGCAGCAGTGATCAACATGATGAACACAGTACAGTTGTGTTAAGTAAAACTTACCACAACAGTAGATGTTTGAATTATCACTGCTCCAGTAGCTGCTGCCTCCCTCCATCCTCCTTGTTTTTTTGTGTGTTTTTTTGTGCCAGGGTGTGGTCATTTAGTTTTTGTTGTTCCTAACATTGCCCTTTCAGGGCTTAGGCCCCTTTTCTCTGCTGGCAGAAAAGATCTGTAGGGTTTGGCATCCAAACTTGTCTTTTTTGTCATCTCAGCTCAAGCTGCCTGACAGTTTGGGTGCACAGAAGATTCCCCTGAAGTTTTGGAAGCTGGCCTTTTATATCTTTGCCAAGATATAACCTATATAGCTAAGGCAGCTGCAGCAGTGATCATTCTAATATTAACTATTATGGTGAGTTTTACTTATATACTCAGAACTAGAAGAATGAATCTACACTCTCTTCAAAGAATTTATAAATATTGCAACTGAAGTCTGTCACCTGGAAATCATTGCAATTAAGCCAAGAACAACCAGGACTACCTCTTGCTACAAAGCATGGACAGAACTTAGAGATCTGATTGACAAGCAAAAATAACTGCATTTTAGATTTAATGTAATATGTAATAACGTGAATGACTTGGTTAATGGACACGTAAATAGTTGTTTTTTTCTTTTGTGTGTGAGGTTTAGCTGAAATGTTTTCATTTATTATATTCACAAATCTCTGACTGTAAACATTATTGCAGTTATTTTACAAACTGAAATTCAAATAAAAACTTAAAAAAAAAATAATAATAAAATAAAGAAAGAGCACTGAAACACATGCATGGTGAATAACTAGATTATACCAGAACACTAAGCATTATATTGTCTTAATTTTAACACAGACTTAATTGAGCAAGATTCATTCAAACAGGGAAAACTTGTGGCATTCATTTTTAATTGCCATTTTAGTTCGCATTTGTCAATCTTCCCATTCATAAAAAATCCCCAAGGGCCCTTTATTACCTGTTCTATTACTACAAAACCAAATCTATGTCCATTATTTTCCTGTATGTGTTTACTCAAGGCATTGGTAGATTTTTCCTTCCTTATATCTAGCAGGTGTTCATATATCCTGTCTTTTAATTTTCTTGAAGCTTTCCCAGTGTAGAATGTTGGACAAATGTCACAGCTAACCAAATAAACAACCTGGCTAGAATTGCATATATAACATCCTTTAATATTATACATTTTTCTTCTTGTAATAAAATACTCAGTTCTCCTTACACTGGGGCACTGGGTACAGTAACCACATTTAAACATACCGAGATTGATACTTTTATTAATATTTATATTCAACATGCTTTTATTTGTTTCTAACAAATTCTTGAATGATTTATCCTCGTAAACTATAAGTGGTCTATCTCCCATCTTGATCAACAAGAACTCATCTGTCTTAAATAATTTCCAGTTTATTTATTTACTTGATGTTTGTTAACTGGGATAGTATAACCAAGCAAAAGCCCTTTTTCAGCAGAGGCCGGTAAAACAAGTTACTACATCACAATGTCTAGTTAGATGCAATAGTAAAATACATTAATAATGTAAGCAGACATTACAGATATAACACATTATTTCACACATCACAATGGCTAGTAAGATACATCAGTAGAATACATTAATACTCATCATCTTCTTTCGGCTGTTCCCATTAGGGGTCACCACAGCGGATCACCTGTTTCCATTTCTTCCTGTCCTCTGCATCTTGCTCTGTTACACCAAACACTTGCATGTCCTCTCTCACCACATCCATAAACCTTATCTTAGGCCTTCTGCTTTTCCTGTTACCTAGTAGCTTCATCTTTAGCATCTTTTTCCCAATATACTCAGCATCCCTCCTCAGCACATGTCCAAACCAACGTAATCTTGCCTCTCTGGCTTTGTCTCCAAACCTTCCATCCTGGGCTGACCCTCTAATATACTTATTCCTAATCCTGTCCACCCTTCTCACACCCAGTGCAAATCTTAACATCTCTAACTCTGCCACATCCAGCTCAAACTCCTGCCTTTTTGTCAATGCCACTGTCTCCAACCCATATAACATAGCTGGTCTCACTACCTCCTTGTAGACCTTCCCTTTCACTCTTACAGGTACCCGTCTGTCACAAATCACTCCTGACACTCTTCTCCACCCACTCCATCCTGCTTGTACTCTCTTCTTCCCCTCTCTTCCACACTCACCGTTACTCTGAACTATTGACCCCAAGTATTTAAACTCATCCACCTTCGCCACCTCTACTCCTTGCATCCTCACCATTCTTCTATCCTCCCTCTCATTTCACACACATATATTCTGTCTTAGTCCTGCTGACCTTCATTCCTCTTCTCTCTAGAGCATATCTCCATCTCTCCAGGGTCTCCTCCACCTGTTCCCTACTCTCACTACAGATCACAATGTCATCTGCAAACATCATAGTCCATGGGGACTCCTGTCTGATCTCGTCTGTCAACCTGTCCATCATCATTGCAAATAAGAAAGGGCTCAGAGCTGATCCTTGATGTAATCCCACCTCCACCTTAAATGCATCCGTCACTCCCACCGCAGACCTCACCACTGTCACACTACCTTCGTACATATCCTGTACCACTCTTACATACTTCTCTGACACTCCTGACTTCCTCATATAATACCACAACTCCTCTCTAGGCACTTTCTCTAAGTCTACAAAAACACAATGCAACTCCTTCTGACATTCTCTGTACTTCTCCATCAACACTCTCAGATCAAACATTGCATCTGTAGTGCTATTTCCTGGCATGAAACCATACTGCTGTTCACTAATCATCATGTCCCTTCTTAACCTAGCTTCCACTATACTCTTTCCCATAACTTCATGCTGTGACTGATCAATTTAATCCTTCTGTAGTTACTACAGCTCTGCACATCACCCTTATTCTTAAAAATTGGTACCAAAACACTTTTTCTCCATTCCTCAGGCATCCTCTCACTTTCTAAGATTTCATTAAACAATCTGGTTAAAAACTCCACTGCCATTTCACCTAAACACCTCCATGCTTCCACAGGTATGTCATCTGGACCAACAGCCTTTCCATTCTTCATTCTCTTCATAGCTATCCTTACTTCCTTCTTGCTAACCCATTGTACTTCATGATTCACTATCCCTACATCATCCAACCTTCTCTCCCTCTCATTCTCTTCATTCATCAACCCCTCAAAGTACTCTTTCCATCTCCTCAACACACTCTCCTTACTTGTGAGTATGTTTCCCTCATTATCCTTTATCACCTTTACCTGCTGCACATCTTTCCTAGCTCGGCCCCTCTGTCTAGCCAACCAGTACAGGTCCTTTTCGCCCTCCTAAGTGTCCAACCTTTCATACAACTCTTCATATGCCTTATCCTTAGCCTTCGCCACCTCTCTCTTTGCCATGCACCTCATATCCTTATACTCCTGTCTACTTTCTTCATCTCTCTGACAATCCCACTTCTTCTTTACCAACCTCTTTGCCTGTATACTCTTCTTTACTTCCTCATTCCACCACCATGTCTCCTTGCCGTCCTTCCTCTATCCTGATGTGATACCAAGCACCTTTCTAGCCGTCTCCATTACTAGCTCTGCTGTACTTACTCAGCTATTTGGTAACTCTTCACTGCCACCCAGTGCCTGTCTTAACTCATCCCTGAACTCCACCTCACAATTACCCTTTTTCAATTCCCACCATTTGATCCTTGGTGCTGCCCTCACACTCCTCCTCCTCTTCTTATACATTAATACTAATTAATTAATTAATTGATACATTAATACTATATGCAGATATTACAGATATAACATATTATTACACATATCTATTTTACAGTGATATTTTATATAGCCAGAGGTTCAAGAAGTAGAATAAAGCAGCATGGTTAAATAAGTGTTCGGGGAATATATCTGGTTAGTAAAGAGTTAATAAGGAAAGGAAACAGCTTATAGGATTGGAGACTGAGGATGTATATAAGTTTTGATGGGAGTTAAAACAGGGGAAATAGGAACAGAGGAGAGGATGAGCTAAGCTAAGAGGAAGTAGATAAGATGATAATAGCATAATAAGAAGAGAGTGAGAGTTAGATTACAGGACAAGGTAGAGAGTTCAGGTAGGATATTTACAATAAAATTAAATACTCCACAGAAACACACCAAACACAAACTGATAAATTCTGTAGTACCAAGGAGGCAACAGCATTCCAAACTCAAAATTTATTAGACCAAGTTTAACGCTTTCTTTCAGTACATTACATAGAACTTCCTCAGAACTAAATCTGTTATTAATAACACTTCCTTTATACATAATTAAAATCACATAATGCACTGTTAGACCCAACTTAACAATTAAAACTGATTGCAAGGTAAAACCATACACAAGGCTAAAAACAGAAATAACAATGATATTTCAACTTTAAAACAGAATTAATAGCCATTGAATCGTTGAAACCTGAAAAACGCTTTGCATTAACTAAAATTTGCATTTTAATTCACATTTATTATGATGTTCTTCTATAATAAAACCCCTTTTATCTGTTTTTAGTTGCTCCATAACTACAAAAGCAACATTGTGGTCCTTATTTTCTTGTATGTGTCTGAAAAGGGCAGTGGTTCATAAGTTCGATTCTTAAGCATTCTCTAGGTTTTCCCTATATAAAAAGCAGGACACTTAGAACAAAAGCTCCATACACCACATTTTTTGACTCACAACAATAATGCCCTGTGACAAAATATTTTTTATTTCTAATTGCAACACTACTAGTTACCAGAATGTTTTTGCATTGTGTACAGTGGCCACACTTAAACATTCCTAGGGGTCTGTTATTAACTGGTTGATTTTTCCTAGAACTCTCCAATAATGTTTTGAATAACCTATCTTTCTTATAAACCAACATGGCTTATTACCGACTTTCTTAAGAATTGTATTGTCTACCTGAATGATCTCCCAGTTCTTTATCAATTACATATGGCTTTAAAATCCAAGCTGAATGCCAAAATAAATACTCTATAACGATTAACCTTTAAAGTTCTAGTGTTGTTTTTGTCCATATTATGTACATTACTATTTGCACTCAGTGTAGGACAATAAATACCATGTGTTCTCTTGAACACTACTTTGTCCCTAATTCCCATTAAAAATTCTTGAGGGTACCCTCTGTTAGAAAACATACCCAACAATACCTCACACTCTACAAGAAAGGTATCCAAATTTGACACCATTCTTGCCAACCTTACTAGCTGCCCTTTTACTACAGCCTTTTTTGGCATGTAGGATGCTAATTATGAAAGTGGATGTAATTGTTAGAGAAAGTAGATTTTCTATCTGCCACTTCTTCACACTGTCAACACTTTCCGTCATGCAACCCTGAGGATCTGTGAAAATGTTCTGGAGCTGTAAGCCATATATGAGCTCACCTCAAATGATGCTCCCATATCAGAGGCAAACTGAGCAGTTTACAATTCATTTTCATAGCAACTTCCCAAACCGAGTCCCTAAACCTAACCTTTCCTCTATCTTCCCATTTCAGGTATCACCTACCCATTTCCTTACCATTTAATACGTATATTATAAATTCTGCTTCATCACCACTTAACATCCTCATTATAATCCTTAGTGTAGAAAGGCCTTCCTTTCAAACACTCTTCCATACCTAAAGGCTTTATCCAGGATTTCATGTCCTGCTTCAATTTTTCAAACTGTAGTCATAATCTTTCTGGCATTAAAACTTGTGTCCTAAAATCTTGTCATCTTTGAAATTTATGCCTTCCATCCCTTCCTGTTTTGAATAAATGTTGCACATATCCTATCCCTTTTGAATACCAGGCTTTCCAGCACACCATCTTAACCTGAATTTTAATGTTGCTATTATTCTTGAGTGAAACTCTTAACATACCCAAAAAAGGAATCAAACTATCCTTTAAGTATCTGAACAAACCTATTCAGAATTGCACTATCTTGCTTTTTTCTCCATCATCCCTTATTTTTTTTTATCTTGCATCAATAGGTCCCTGCCCAAAACCACTGCCATTGCAACCACCAATGCATACAGTTTAAAATCAGGCAAACCACAACCTACTGGTTATATATACATGCATTCTGACAGTCTATAATTCACCTACACATAAATTCTGCCTGTCTATGGTACCTACAGACCATAAACATTCCTATACATTCTGCCAGTCTATGGTTCATGAACACAAACATTCATCTAGTCTATGGTATCTACAGACCATACACTTCCCTATACATGTTGCCAGTCTATGGTATCTACAGATGGTGTGCATTACTCTACAGTCTGTCAGACAATGCTAACTACAGATGATACACATTCATATACGTTCTGATAGTCTATGTTTCACCTACCTATACATTTTATGAGTCTAGGGTTCACATACACGTACATGCTGCCAATCTTTGCTACCTACAAGCCATACACATTCCTACAAATTCTGCAAGACTATGGTTCCTCTACACATACATTCTGCCAGTCTATGGTTCAGCTACATATACATTCTGAAAATCTATGATATCTACAGACCATACACATTCCTACACATTCTGCCAGTCTATGGTATCAATAGCCCACTCAAATTCCTATACATTCTGCCAGTCTATGGTTCACCTACACATACATTCTGCCAATCTATGTTATCTGCAGACCATACACATTCCTATTCATTCTGCCAGTCTATGGTATCAATAGCCCACTCAAATTCCTATACATTCTGCCAGTCTATGGTTCACCTACAAATATATTCTGCCAGTCTTTGGTACCCTCAGACCTTACACATTCTTATACATTATGACATTCTATGGTACCTACAAATCATGAGCATTCATATACATTCTGCCAGTCCACTGTTCTCCAGCACATACATTCTGCTAGCCTGTGATTCACCTACTCATACATTCTGCCAGTCGACGCTACCTACAGACCATACACAAACCTATTAATTCTGCCAGTCATTGGTATCTACAGACCATACCCATTCCTATACATTCTGCCTGTCTATGGTTCACCTACGTATATATTCTGACTATTCTATGGTTCACCTTCACATACATTCTGCTAGTATGTTTCACCTACACATACATGCTGCCAGTCTGTAGTTCACATACACATACATTCTGCCAGTCTAAATTTCACCTAGATATACATTCTGCCAGTTGGTGGTTCACCTACACATACATTCTTCCAGTCTATGTTTTACCTAGATATATATTCTGCCAATTAGTGGTTCACCTATACATACTTTCTGCTAGTCTATGGTTCACCTGCACATTCATTCTGCCAGTCTATGATATCTACAGAGCATGCACATTCCTATACATCCTGTGATAAAGCTGTGGCTGATGGTGGGGTGAGATGGGTGCATGTGTGATATGGAAGCTACTTGCACCTGACTCACAAATATACCTGGGACATTCCCCTTATGCTGGCTTGTGTGTGGCCATGGGCAGCCTGTCATCACTTTATAACTGTGCCTTTTGTGGTCTGCCAGTGATTGGCCAGACTACCAGTATTCCATACTAGAGGGACAACTAATGTGATGCTAACGTCTATGTATAATTCCAAACTTGTGTGCAGTTGACAGTTATTTTATATGTACTCTGTGTAGGTTACTTCCACCTGTGTACTGTTTCTATGTATGGGCCCCCATTCATGGCATGTCCAGCTTTCTGACAGTGACAAATATTGACATCTGGACAGTGAGTATGTCTATGGTCCCCTATACATACATTCTGCCAGTCTATGATTCACCTACACATACATTCTGGTGGTCTATGGTATGATTCACCTACACATGCATTCTTCCAGTCTATGGTACCTACAATCCATGCACATTTCTCTACAGTCTGCCAGTCTATGGTTCACGTACACATACATTCTGCCAGTCTGTGGTACCTACGCATACATTCTGCCAGTCCCCCTATACATACATTTTGTCAGTTTATGAATCAACGACACATACATTCTGCCAGTCTATGGTTCACATATACATACTTCTGCCCATCTATGTTTCACCTACAAATACATTCAGCCAGTCTGTGGTGCCTACATACCATACACATTCCTATACATTCTGACATTCTACGGTACCTACAGACCATAAGCATTCATATACTTTCTGCCACTCCACTGTTCACCTGCATAGACATTCTGCAAGTCTGTGATCTACCTACTCATACATTCTGCCAGTCAACGGTACCTACAGGCTATACACATTCCTATACGCTCTGCCAGTCTTTGGTATCTACAGACAATACAAATTCCTATGCATTCTGCCACTTTATGGTATCTACAGAACATACACATTCCTATACATTCTGCCTGTCTATGGCACCTACCCATAAATTCTGCCAGTCTAGGATTCATCAGCACATACATTCTGCCTGTTCTATGCCTCACCTTCACATCCATTCTGCTAGTCTGTTTCAGATACAGATACATTCTGCCATTCTGTGGATCACCTACACATACATTCTGCCAGACTATATTTTACCTACATATACATTCTGCCAGTCTATAATTCACTTACACATACATTATGCCAGTCTATGGTACTTACACACCATACACATTCCTAAACATTCTGCCAGTGTATGGTTCACCTACACATACATTCTTCCAGTTGGTGGCTCATGTACATATACATTCTGCCAGTCTATGTTTCACCTAGATATACATTCTGCCAGTCGGTGGTTCACCTGTACATACATTCTGCCAGTCTATGCTTCACTTACACATACATTATGCCAGTCTATGTTACTTACAGACCATAAACACTCTTATACATTCTGCGAGTCTGTGGTACACATACATTCTCCCTGTCTATGGTTCATTTTCACATATATTCTGTCAGTCTATTTTTCACCTATACATATATTCTTCCAGGCTCTGGTAGCTACAGACAATACACATTCATATACATTCTGGCTGTCCACGGTTCACATGCCCCAAACATTCTGTCACTCTGTGATTCACCTACACATATGTTCTGCCAGTCTATGGTGCCTACAGACCAAAGACATTGCTATAAACACTGGAAGTCTGTGGTATATACAGACCATACACATTTATATGCATTCTGCCAGTCTATGCTTCAACTACACATACATTCTGCATTCTATGTTTCACCTACTCATACATTCTGCCAGTCTATGGTACCTTGAAACCATACACCTTCCTACACATTCTGCCAGTCTATGTGTCTGCACACCTTACATTTTTTTATACATTCTGCCAGTTTATGGTACTTACATTCTGCCAGTCTGTGGTACCTACAGACTATAACAAATAAAGTTAAAAAAAACCCAAAACAACAAAAAAAGAAAAGCACACCATGATTCTCTGGCCTGTGAAGTTGAGAGGTACAGTAGAAAGTAATTGGTAGATGGTGAGAGGGTGAGTGACTGAAGGGAAAACAAACAAATGAAAAAATGCAGGCTTAGTCTTCTGTGACATCAAGAAGGCTTCCAATCCTCTGGAGTGGTTCGTTTTATTTAAAGTCTGAGAGAGGGTAGGCATTGGGGATGGTTTTGCAAATTGGGTTAAAGCTTTATATAAATGAGGAAGGGGGATATCTGGTGGTAAATGGATAGATTGTGAGAGAGATACTGATATCTCAAGGGAAAGACAGAGCTGCTCCATCTCCACAATTTTATTTATTTTATTTATTTTAGCCATGGAGATCTTGGTGCAAAAGATTCTTGAGTACATGCAAGGTTGCCCTGGTGAATGGAACTTTATTTGCTTGTATGCAGATGACTGTATGTTAGCATCCAGGTGACTTGATGCAATTCTCCCCTCGGTGGAGATTTTCTATCAATTCAAAAAGTTTTCTAGATTGGCATCTAACTTGGAGAAAAATATGCAGATTATGGTTGGTTGTGATACCCCTTGGGAAGCAGAGACGAACTTGAAAAACTCAAGCTAAATATTTGGGTTTGATGGCTGTGGGATGAGAGGAATATGTGGTGAAGTCAGTTACATGGCTTTACCGTTGCAGATATCCCACATATTGGTTAAATGGCCCAAAGGATTTTCATGTTGCTCAGCAGAATTCATGTAATTCAAATGATGATTTTACTGAGAGTGCTATACATTAGTTGGAATATCCCATTATTGGGGAATGATTTGCAGTGGTTGGATGAAATCCAGGCTCTTTGAGTTAGCTGTTTTTGGAATGGAAAAGGCAGCAGGTTCAGATCTGAAGAAGTTCCATTATCATCAATAAAGGGAATGAAAGTGCTTATTTGACACTCATGTTCATTGTATTCATTCCACAGGCCAGAGAATCATGGTGTGTTTTCATTTTGTGTTGTTTTGTTTTTTTGGACTTTATCTGTTATGGTCTGTAGGTACCACAGACTGACAGAATGTTTAGGAATGTACAACTCATCAGCTTAAATGTTAACCCATACATCACAAGATGGGTTGCAAACTGGCTGAGTGACAGAACCCACAGGGTCAGAGTTGCTGGCGCCATGTCAGACTCAAAGCCTGTCACAAGTGGTGTCCCACAGGGCTCAGTCCTGGGCCCACTCTTGTTTGGCATCTACTTTTCCGAAGTACAAGCAAACACAGGAGGGTTATGGCTGACAAAGTTTGCAGATGACTGCAAACTGGGCGCCATAGTAGAAAACACATCTGACACAGATATCCTTCAGAAGGGTCTCACAGAAATGGATAACTGGTACCAGAGCCACGGCCTGAAGTTAAATGCCAAAAAATGCATAGTCATACCCTTTGGGAAAAACAAGGTTAACCCTAGCTACCAAATAGGTGGCAATCCACTGAGCACAGAAGAAGTTATCAGGGACCTGGGGACCCAGGTTGATAGTAGTCTGTCATTCGACACCCATGTAGCTAAAGTGGTTAGGAAGACCTTCTACATTGCCCACCTTATCATGAAGGGATTCTCATCTAGATCAAGGGAGGTCATAGTCTCCCTTAGTCATCACTCATCAGACCAATGATTGAGTACAATGCCCCATTCGGGATGTATCTGACCCGACACTTGCAGCAGCTGGAGAGGCCACAAAGTTCCTCACCAAAAGGATAAAGGGTCTCAAAAATCTGTCCTATGCTGCCCGACTGAAAGAACTCCAGCTCTATTCAGTCGCTTACCGCTTGCTCAGAGGTGACCTTTGCCTAACATACAAGGCCATGTCAAACCCAGATTTGATGAATATGCTTCACCTCAAAAAATCTAGATCCATCAGAGCCACAAGGGCGGGAGACTTAAACCTCGACACGGCTATTAATAGGACGTGCTGGAGGGATAGATTCATCACCCAAAGACTCCCTATGCTGTGGAACAAAATCCCAGTACATGTGAGGCAGAGCACCTCACTGGCCTTGTTCAAGAGAAATCTTGACCAATGGATGGGAGATCGCAGATATACCCCAGGGATTACCTCAGTGTCACTGCTCGACAGAGGCACAGCAAAATAATGGGTATAGTTCCCCATACTAAAGGGGTGGCGTAAGCCACAAAACGATGGGCTAGGCTTGTAAATGCCCTCAGGCAGATAGCCTAGTATGAACCTATGAACCTATGAACCTATATAGTCTTTAGTTACCATAGACTGGCAGAATGTATTTGAATGTGAATTGTCTGTCGGTACTATAGACTGCCAGAATGTATGTGTAGGTAAGCCATAGACAGGCAGAATGCATGTGTAGGTAAACCATAGACTGGAAGAATGTATTTGTATTTGTTGTAGACTGGCAGACTATACAGGAATGTATATGGTCTGTAGATACAATAGAATGGCAGAATGAGTAGAAATGTGTATGGTCTCCAGAAAGCATAGACTGGAAGAATGTATAGGAATGTTTATGGTCTGAAGTACCATAGACTGGCAGAATATATGTGTAGGTACCATAAACTGGCAAAATGTACAGGGATGTTATGGTCTGTAGATACCATGCACTGGCAGAATGTATAAAAATGTATATGGTCTGTAGATACCATAGACTGGAAGAATGAATAGGAATGTGTATGGTCTATAGGTACCATAGACTGGTAGAATGTATGTGCACAAGAATAATAGACTGGCAGAATGTATAGAACTTTGTATGGTCTGTAGATACCATGCATTGGTAGAATGTATAGGAATGTGTATGGCCTGTAGATACCATAGACTAGCAGAATGCATAGGAATGTATATAGTCTGTATATATCCTGGAACGGCAGAAAGTATACGAATACCGTAGGTGAAACATCGATGGGCATAATGTATATGTATCTGAACCATAGACTGGCAGAATGTATGTGTAGATAAACCATAGATGGGCAGAATGTATAGGAAAGTGTATGATCTGAAGGTACCACAGGCTGACAGAATATGTGTGTAGCTGAACCACAAATTGGCAGAATATATAGGAAAGATTATGGCCTGTAGATACCATAGACTGGCAGACTGTATAGGAACTTCTATAGTCTGTAGTTACCACTGACAGCCAGAATGCATAGGAATGTGTATGGTCTGTGGACACCATAGACTGGCTGAATGTATAGGAATGTGTATGGTCTGTATGTATCATAGGCTGGCAGAATATATGTGTAGATGAACCATAGATTGGTAGAATGTATGTGAAGGGGAATCATAGACTAGCAGAATGTATATTAATGTGCATGGTCTGTAGTTAGCATAGACTATATAGGAATGTGTATGGTCTGCAGGTACCATAGACTGGTAGAATATATCTGTAAGTGAACCACAAACTGGCAGGATGTATGTGTAGGTAATACATAAACTGGCAGAATGTATGTGTAAGTAAACCATCCACAGTCAAAATGTATGTGTAAGTACCATAGACTGGCAGAATGTATAGGAAAATGTGTGGTGTGTAGACATAATAGACTGGCAGAGTGAGTAAGAAGGAGTATGGTTTTAAGGCACTATAGACTGCAGAATGCATGTGTAATTGAAGCATAGACTGGCAGAATGCATAGAAATGTGTATGGTCTGTAGATACTACAGACTTGCAGTGTTTATAGCAATGTCTTTGGTCTGTAGCTACCGTAGATTGGTAGAACATATGTGTAGGTGAATCACAGAGTTGCAGAATGTTTGTGCAGATGAACCGTGGACAGCCAGAATATATATGAATGTGTATGGCCTGTAGCTACCAGAGCCTGGAAGAATGTATGTGTAGATGAAAAATAGATTGACAGCATATATGTGAAGGTAGACTAACAGAATATATGATTGACAGAATATATGTGTAGCTACCAAAAACTGGTAGAATGTTTCCGTAAGTGAACCTTGACTGGCAGAATGAATAGCAATGTGTGTGGTCTGCAGATGCAATAGATTGGTAGAATGCATGTGTAGGTGAACCATAGACAGGGAAAATGTATGTACAAGTACCATAGGCTATCAGAATGTATAGGAATGTGTATGGTCTGTAAGTAACATAGACTGGCATAATGTATGTGTAAGTGAAACATAGACTGGCAGAAAGTATATGTACATGAACCACAGACTGGCAGAATGTATGTGTAGGTGAACCTTACACTAGCAGAATGTATAGGAATGGGTATGGTCTGTAGGTACCCAACTGGCAGAATATATGTGTATGTGAAACATAGACTGGCAGAATCTATATGTAGGTGAAACATAGACTAGCAGAATAGATGTGAAGGTGAACCATAGAACAGGCAGAATGTGTGTGCTGGTGAACCATAGACTGGTAGAATGTATGGGTAGGTGCTATAGACAGGCAGAATGTAGAGGAATGTTATTATTTTCAGATACCATAAAGTGGCAGAATGCATATGAATGTGTATGGTCTGTAGATGCCAAAGACTGGCAGAACGTATAGGAATACGTACAGGGGCAACAGTATCCTAGACATAGTCATTACCAACAAGAGCGACCGGTGTTCCACACCTGAAGTCAACTCCTCGTTGGTCTGATCCAACCATAAGCTAATCACGCTTGATATCCACATTCCGCCCCCACCACCCATTAAGGAAACCACAGTAAAAAATTTCTCCAAAGCCAACTTCATACTTCTTAAGACAGAATTGGTGAACTTCATGACACCCATGCAGATGGACAATACAGTTACAACTGCTGAATCCTACACAAATGCACTCTATAAGCACTTACATGAGTACATGGATTGTGCTATCCCAAACAGAACAAAGATGCTATCCTCCAAAAACAGGAAGACAATCTGGTGGTCCCCTGCCATAAACAAACTGAACAACAGAAGGAAGAAACTGTTGCAAAAGAGAGTAAAATCCCATGAGTGGAGGAGCTCCCTGGTCAGCCTCAGTAAGAAGCTGAGATCCCTTATAAGATCCTCCAAAGCTAGCTATGAAAACAAAATCGCCACTAATTCCAAGGACAACCACAAAGCATTCTATAGCTATGTCAAGAATCTCAATGGCAACACTCAGATCTGCTCTGAGTTACAGCACAAAGACAAGAAAATTACAGAACCAACTGATATTGCCAACATCCTGGCAGATAGGTTCAGTGCTAACTTTACCCCTTCTCACCCCCTAAATGGCCCATATCAATACAGGAAGAATGCAGAGTCCCTATAATCACAACTATGCAGGTAAAAGCTGCACTTTCTAAAGGCAAAAACACATCATCCATGGGACCGGACAACATCCCAGGCTGCGTTTTACACAAACTTCAGAATGAACTGGCTCCCCACTTAAGCACCATGTTCAATAATAGCCTTGCATCAGGCTTTATGCCCACTGAATGGCGCAAAGCAACAGTTATCCCACTCCTCAAAGGGGTGCCACCACTGATCCCGGGAACTATCGACCTATTAGCCTGACGAGCCTGGTCTGTAAGGCCATGGAACGTATCATCATGGAACTCATAAACAAAGACATTGGTAACCTCCAAACCCTGGATCCCACCCAGTTTGGGTTTGTGAAAGGCAAATCATGCCTTCTGAACCTGATAAACTTCTTTGAGGCAGTCACCAAAGCTGTAGATGATGGTAAGGTGGTTCACACAGCCTATCTTGACCTCGCCAAGGCTTTCGACACCATCCCCCATTCTAGAATTATAGCTAAACTCACTAAACTAGGTATAAATCCCTATATTACAAGATGGGTTGCCAACTGGCTCACTGACATTACCCACACTGTAAAAGTTGCAGACTCCATATCTGACCTCAAAGCAGTGACAAGTGGAGTACCACAAGGTTCCATCCTAGGATCTCTCCTGTTTGGTATCTACTTCTCTGAAGTACAGGCTAACACAGAAGGCTTCTGGCTAAGGAAGTTTGCAGATGACTGCAAACTAGGAGCCATAGTCAAGTCCCCAAATGTTGTGGACATCCTACAGAAGGGCCTCGCTGAGATAGATGCCTGGTGTCAGAGCCATGGCCTCAAGCTCAATGCCAAAAAGTGCAGTGTCATCCCCTTTGGTAAAAACTGTGTACCCATGAACTACCACTTAGGCAGCAATCTACCTAACACCGAATGCATGATAAAAGACCTTGGGACCCAGGTGAACAGTAGTCTCTCCTTTGATAGTCACATCACCACAGTAGTCAGGAAGTCCTTCTATGTGGCACACCTCATCATAAAAGGGTTCTCATCAAGGAAAAAGAGGTCATTGTTCCCCTCTACTCGACACTCATTAGACCCATTATAGAGTACAATGCCCCTTTTGGAATGTACCTCACAAGACATCTGCAGCAGCTGGAAAAGCCACAGAAGTACCTCACAAAGAGGATTACTGGCCTCAAACAAATGCCCTACACTAACCGCCTCAAAAAGCTCCAGCTTTACTCCGTAGCATATCGCCTACTCCAAGGTGATCTCTGCCTAACATATAAAGCTATGTCAAATCCAGAGCTGTTGGACATGCTACACCTAAAGAAATCCCAATCCCTCCAAGCTACACGATTTAGGGACCTAAACCTTTTCACCACAATAAACAGGACATGCTGGAGGGATAGATTCCTGTCCCAGAGACTTCCCATACTCTGGAACAGGCTACCCATCTATGTCAAGCAAAGTTCTTCATTAGCACTCTTCAAGAAAAATCTTGATGAGTGGATGGGAAATAGGAAATACACCCTGGGGATCACTTCTGTGTATCTGCTCGACAGTGGCACATAAAAATAACTTTCTTGGGTGGTGTAAGCCAGGGAACCTTGTTGGCTAGGCTTACATAGGCCCTTGGGCCGGTAGCCTAGTACCTACCTATGGACCTATGAACCTATGAATGTGTATAGTCTGCAGGTACCATTGACTGGCAGAATGCATGAGTAGGTAAATCACAGACTAGCAGAATGTCTGTGTTAGTGAACAGTGGACTGGCAGAAACTATATGAATGCTTATGGTCTGTAGGTACCAAAAAATGTCAGAATGTATAGTAATATATATGGTATGTAGGTACCATAGACTGGCTGAAAGTATTTGTGGGTGAAACATAGATGGGCAGAATTATGTGCATCTGAACCATAGACAGATAATACATATGTGTAGTTGAGCCTTAGACTGGCAAAATGTATAGGGGAACCATAGACTAGCAGAATGTATGTGTAGGTACTACAGACTGGCAGAATATATGTGTACATGAACCATAGACTGGCAGAACGTAGAGGGATATGCATGGTTTGTAGGTACCATAGACTGGAAGAATGCATGTGTAGGTGAACCATAGACTAGCAGAATGTATGTGTTGGTACCATAGACGGGCAGAATGTATAGGAATGTTTATAGTCTGTAGGTACCATAGGCAGAATGTATGTGTAGGTGAAACATAGAATGGCAAAATGTATGTGCAGGTGAATCATAGACTGGCAGAATGTATGTATAGGGGACCATAGACTGGCAGAATGTATAGGAGTGTGCATGCTCTGTAGGTACCATAGACTGGCAGACTGTATGAGTAGGTGAACCATAGACTGGCAGAATGTATGTGTAGGTGAACCACCAACTGGCAGAATGTATATCTAGGTGAAATTTAGACTGGCAGAATGTATGTGTATGTGAACTACAGACTGGCAGCATGTATGTGTAGGTGAAACATACTAGCAGAATGTATGTGAAGGTGAACCACAGAATAGGCAGAATGTACATGTAGGTGAACCACAGATAGGCAGAATGTATAGGAATGGGTATGGTCTGTAGATACCAATGACTGGCAGAATTAATAGGTTTGTGTATGGTCTGTAGGTGGCGTTGACTGGCAGAATGTATGAGTACGTGTATCACAGGCTAGCAGAATGTATGTGTTGGAGAACAGTGGAATGGCAGAATGTATATGAATGCTCATGATTTGTAGGTACCATTGAATGTCAGAATGTATAGGAATGTGTATTATCTGATGGTACCATAGACTGGCAGAATGTATTTGTAGGTGAACCATAGACCGGCAGAAAGAATAGGAACTTGATACCATGGACTGCCAAAATGAATAGGAATGTGTATGGTCTGTGGATACCATAGACCGGCAGAAAGTATAGGAATGTGTATGGTCTGTAGATAACATAGATTGGCAGACTGTATATGTAGCTGAACCATAGACTCGCAGAATGAATAGGAATGCTTATGATCTGTGGAGATCATAGACTGGCAGAATGTATAGAAATATGCATGGTCTGTAGGTATCATAGACTGGCAGACTGTATATGTAGCTGAACCATAGACTGGCAGAATATATGTGTAGATGAACCATATACTTGCAGAATTTGTAGGAATGTGTATGGTTTGTAGGTAGCAAACATTGGGAGTATGTACATGTATGTGAACCATAGACTCATAAAATGTATGTGTAGGTGAGATATAGACTGTCAGAATGTCTACGAATATGTATTGTCTTTAGGTAGCATAGAGTGGCAGAATGTATAGCAATCTGTATGGTCTGTACATACCATAGACAACAGAATGTATAGGAAGTGTATGGTCTGTAGATACCATAGACTAGATTAATGTATGTGTTTGTGAACCATAGACTGGCAGAATGTATAGAAATGTTTATGGTCTGTAGGTACTTTTACTGACAGAATGTATGTGTGGGTGAAACACAGACTGGCAGAATGCATGTGTAGGGGAAACACAGACTGGCAGAATGTATGTGTAGGTGAACCATAGATTGTCAGAATCAATGTATAGGGGCACACAGACTCATAGAATGTATGGGAATGTCTATGCTCCTACACCTATGTGTAGGTAAACCATAGACTTGCAGATTTTATGTATAGGTGAACTACAGACTGGCAGAATGTATGTGTAGGTGAAACACCAACTGGCAGAATGTATATTTAGGTGAAACTTAGACCTGCAGAATGTATGTGTACTTGAACCACAGACTGCCAGAATGTATGTGTAGGTGAAACACAGACTAGCAGAATGTATGTATTGGTGACCCATAGACTGGCAAAATTTATGTGTAGGTACCATAGAATGTTAAAATGTATAGTAATGAGTATGGTCTGTAGACACCATAAAGTGGCATAATGCATAGGAATGTGTATGGTCTGTAGATATCAAAAACTGGCAGAACGTAAAGCAATGTGTATGGTCTGTAGGTATTGTAGACTGACAGAATGTATGCGTAGGTAAATCACAGACTAGCAGAATGTATGTGTAGATGAATAGTGGACTATCAGAAAGTATATGAATGCTTATGGTCTGTAGGTACCATAGAATGTCAGAATGTATAGGAATTTGTATGGACTGAAGGTGCCATAGACTGGCAGAATATATAGGAATTTGTGTTGTCTATTGATACTACAGACTGGGACAATGAATATGAATGTATATGGTCTGTGGATACCATAGATTGGCAGAATATATAGGAATGTGTATGGTCTGCAGGTATCATAGACTGGCAGACTATATTTGTAGGTGAACCATTGATAGGTAGAATGTATGTGTAAGTGAACCATAGACTGGCAGAATGTAAAAGAATGTCTGTGGTCTGTAGGTATCATAGACTGGAAGACTGTATGTGTAGATGAACCATAGACTGGCAGAATTTATAGGTTCATAGGTTCATGGGTAGGTACTAGGCTATCTGCCCGAAGGCATTTATAAGCCTA
The DNA here is from genome assembly GCF_019279795.1 of Protopterus annectens. Classification (NCBI taxonomy): domain Eukaryota; kingdom Metazoa; phylum Chordata; order Ceratodontiformes; family Protopteridae; genus Protopterus; species Protopterus annectens. Next base: position 1,705,696,054 of record NC_056741.1, on the reverse strand, counting down.
GCTGGAATGTGTTGGCTTTCACTGCCCCCTTAGATTAGTTCCCTGTGCCTCTGTACAGCAGAGCCATTGAAGTGATCCCTGGGGTAAACTTTCTGTTTCTCATCCACTTGTCAAGGTTTCCCTTGAAGAGGGTCAGCGAGGAGCTCTACCTAATGTAGATTGGACTCTTGTTCCAGAGCATGGGAAGTCTCTGGGACAGGAATTGATCCTTCCAGCACATTCCATTTATTGTTGTGGTGAGGTTTAGATCCCTGGAGCATGTGGCTTGAGGGGATATGGTTTTCTTTAGGTGGAGCATGTCCATCAATTCTGGGTTGGACATGGCCTTGTATGTCAGGCAGAGATCACCTCTGAGTAGGCAGTATGCAACTGAGTACAGCTGGAGTTTCTTCAGTCGAGCTGCATAGGGCATCTGTTTGAGGCCAGTGATCCTCTTGGTGAGGTACTTCTGTGGTCTTTCCAGTTGTTGCAGGTGTCTTGTAAGGTACATCCCAAATGGGGCATTGTACTCTATGATGGGTCTGATGTGTGATGCATAGAGGGGCTCAATGACCACTTTCGATCTGGATGCAAACCCTTTTGTGGTTAGGTGGGCCACATAGAAGGATTTTCTAACCACTTTGGCAATGTGATTATCAAAGGAGAGGTTACTATCTACTTGGGTCCCCAGATCCCTTATTACATCTTCTGTATTTAGGGGGCTACCACCTACGTGGTAGTTTGCAGGTACTTTGTTTTTTCCAAAGGGGATGACTATGCACTTTTTGGCATTTAGCTTGAGGCCATGGTTTTGACACCAGGTATCTGTCTCAGTAAGACCCTTTTGGAGGATGTCTGTGTCAGCCGGAGAGTCAATTATAGCCCCTAGTTTGCAGTTGTCTATGAACTTGATCAGCCATAGTTCTCCTGTGCTTGCCTGTACCTCTGAGAAGTATATGCCGAACAGGAGGGGTCCTAGGACTGAACCCAGGGGAACGCCACTTGTAACCAGTTTAGAGTCAGAACTAGCTCTCACAACTCTTACCATGTGTGTTCTGTCCGTGAGCCAGTTGGCAACCCATCTCGTGACGTAGGGGTTTATGTTCAGGCTGGTGAGCTTGTCTATAATACCTGAGTGGGGAATGGTGTTGAAGGCCTTTGCAAGGTCTAGGTAGACTGTATGGGCCACCTTTCCCTCGTCTATAGCCTTGGTAACTGTCTCAAAGAAGTCCACCAGGTTTAGGAGGCATGATCTGCCCTTAACAAAGCCAAACTGGGTAGGGTCCAGTGTTTGGTGGTTTCCAATGTCTCTGTTAATGAGATCCATAATGATGCATTCCATAGCTTTGCAGACCAAGCTAGTCAGGCTTATAGGGCGATAGTTCCTGGGGTCCTTTGTGGTTCCACCTTTATGGAGTAGAATAACCGTTGCTGTGCGCCACTCTGTAGGCATGTAGCCTGTGGAGAGGCTGAGTTTAAACAGTGTGTTTAGGTGAGGGGTTAGTTCATCTTTGAGCGCATGTAGGACGCAACCTGGGACACCGTCCGGTCCCATTGATGCTGTGTTTTTGGCTTTGGAGAGGGCTGTTTTAACCTGAGTGTCTGTGATGTCAGGGGCACTACATTCTTCTGGTATAGTTATGGGCCCTTTAAGGGGGTGAGAGGGGGGGTGAAGTTTGCATTGAACCTGTCTGCCAGGATGTTGGCTATATTGGTTGGTTCAGTGTATTTTGTGCCATTCTGCACTAACTCCGAGCAGATCTGAGAATTGCCACTTAGATTCTTGACATAGCTAAAGAATGCCTTGTGGTTATCTTTGGAGTTCATGGCAATTTTTCTTTCGAAGCTAGCCTTGGATGATTTTATGAGGGAATGAAGTTTCTTGCTGATAATGATCAGGGATGTCTTCCCTTCTTGGGATTTTACTCTTTTCTGTACTAGTTTCCTCCTTCTATTGTATAGCTTGTTTATGGCAGGGGTCCACCAGACTGGTTTCCTTTTCTTGGAGGAGTGAGTCTTGGTTTTGTTTGGGATAGCACGATCCATGCATTCTTGTAGGTGCCCATAGAGTGCATTAGTAAAGGATTTTGCAGCTTGGACAGTGTTATCCTTTAGCATGGGGGCTTTGAAACTTCCCATCTTGGTCTTAAGTAACGTGAAGTTTGCTTTTGAAAAGTTTTTCACAGTGGTTTCTTTCCGGTTGTGGCGGAATGTGGATATCCAGAGTGATTAGTTTATGGTCAGATCTAACCAGCGAGGGGTTGACCTCCGATGTGGAACACCAGTCGCCCATGTTGGTGATGACCAGGTCCAATATGTTGTCACCTCTGGTGGGGGTGTTGACCAGTTGATCCAGGGCATTTGAGTTTATAAATTCTAGGAATTGTTGGGCAAAGGAGTTTGTACTTGAGTAGTTCTCCCAGTTAATGTTTGGGTAATTGAAATCACCCATTATCAGGGTGTTTGGTAGGACCTTTATGTTTCCCAGTGTTTCCAGGAATGCGGAGTGGGGGTCCTGGGACATGGTGAGTGATCTGTAGCGAGCTATAATTTGAATAGCAGTTTTGCCTATTGTTAGTTGCACGTGGATGATCTCTGAAGCATCGTGCTGTGCCACTAACCTGGAGGTGTGGGTATCCTTGATGAATATGGATACTCCCCTGCCTTTTGTATTTTGGTCCATGTTTTGTGACCGAAATGTATGGTATGAGTTGTAGCCTGGTAGTGCTGGGGTGCTCTCTGGAGCCTTAAACCAGGTTTCTGTTACTGCACATATATCGATTTTCTCCATACTGAGGAGTGCCTCGAGTGCGTGCATTTTGAGGTTTAGACTTCTGGCATTGAGTAGCATTATCTTTTTTTTACTTGTGCTATTTACGGCGGTGGGTTTGCCTTTTGAGCCTTGCCTAAAAAAGTCACTATGGCGGTGGCAAGACCCTTGGCCAGTATTCAAAAGCCTAAGGGTGACAGGTGCAAGCCGTCTCTAGCAAAGCAGCGTGGCTTGTCGAGCATGTCATCCCAGGCTGACAGACACTGGATCCCCTTTGAATGACACCAGAAGCTTAGACAATTGTTGAAACTGATAATTTTTTCTTTATACCATGGTATCATTCTTGGTGAAGACAGGATGCTACTCAGGGTCAGGGTCATAAAGGCCTGGGCTACGTGATCAGAGAGCTCATCCATGTCTCTTTTCATGTAGTCCAAGGAGGTACGGCTCAGGTCATTTGCACCAACATGGACAATGTTAGAGTCATATTTGTACTTGTTCTGGAGTGACCTGAGTGCTTGTGTTATGTGGCGGATACTGGCACCCAACAGGTAGCTAACAGTAACCTTCTCCTTGTTCAGGCTAGTGAGTGGGACATCAGTTTGCCTGACTATAGAGTCACCTATTACTAGTGTGTTGGGTATGTTATTTTGCCTTAAGGGCTGTGATTGTGTGGCACACTGGTTTTGTGAAGTATGTGTTTCATGGTTTGTGTTAGGGGGTGGAGGTTGCTTGGATGTCTGTTCTGGAGGTCTCTGTTGCTTCTGCAGATTTTTATTTATAGCCTCCGAGTATCTTTTTGTGTATTTATGTGTATTTTTGCCGGTGCTGGTTTCATAGGTCTATGTGAGACTGGTGGTGTGATGCAAGTAATTCCCTTCTCTTCTTGACTGCCTGGTCCAGTCTTGGGTTGAGAGAGCTTAGCCTCCAGTTTGGCTGTATAATTGCATCTATCGCATGTATTAGTGTTTGGTGGAAGGAGGAGAGGGTTGTCTGTGTATGAGGCAATTGTAACATTGCCTCAAAATGCCCAGATTCACCAGTTGGACTGGAGAGTACACCTGAAACTGCCCTTTGGTCATGCCTGGATAGGTACAGTGAACTGTTTTACCGATTAGCTGGTAAGGTCAAATAGAGAGCCTTGTCCTTCTCTACAGTATGGGGGGGGTCTAGTGCTAAGGTTTATTAGTGCTTGTTATGAGTTTTGAGCAAGTGTCGGTATGAAAAGTGAATGGTTTGAGTGCTTAAGCTGAAAGCTTGTCTAGTTCCAAGGGAAAAATTGAAGAGCAGACTTTGTGGAGCTGGGAATAGTTATACCCTAGCTAACCGGCACTGCCCGGCATGCAAAACCTTGGAATGTGTATGGTCTGTAGGTAGCATAGACGAGCAGAATGTACATATACATGAACCCCAGACTCTTAAAATGTATCTGTAGGTGAGAAATAGACTGGCAGAATGTATATGGACATATATGGTCTGTAGGTAGCATAGACTGGCAGAATGGATAGGAGAGTGTATGATCTGGAGATACCATAGACAGGCTGAATTTGTGTGTTTTCATGAAGCATTGATTGGCAGAATGTATAGGAATGCTAATGGTTTGTAGGTAACATAGACTCACAGAATGTATAGGAATATCTACGGTGTGTAGATGCCATATACTGGAAGAATGTTGGTGTAGGTTAGCCATAGGTTGGGAGAAAGTATAGGAATGTGCAAAGTCTGTAGGTACCATGGATTGGTGAAATGTATGTGTAGGTGAACCATTGCCTGGAAGAATATATAGGAATGTGTATGGTCTGTAGGTACAACACACCATAATTTCCTGGCTTGTAGAAAGAGTACCATGAACATGAGTTTCAAATGAGTGCTTTAGTTCCCTTTATCATTGACAATGCAACTTCTTCAGATCTAAAGAAGTTACATTGTCATCAATAAAGGGAATGAAAGCACTCATGTGGCACTCATGTTCATTGTATTCATTCCACAGGCCATGGAATGCTGGTGTGTTTTACATTTTGTGTTGTTTTTTTTTTTTTTTGAATTTTATCCATTATGGTCTGTAGGTACTACAGTCTGGCAGAATGTTTAGGAATGTATATCATCTTTAGGTACCCATAGACTGGCAGAATGTATGTGAATGTGAATGGTCTGTTGGTACTATTGACTGCCAGAATGTATGTGTAGGAGAACCATAGACAGGCATAATGCATGTGTAGGTGAACCATGGACTGGTAGAATGTATGTGTAGTTGTCAGAGACTGGCAGAATATACAGGAATGTATATCCTCTGTAGATAACATAGAATGAGAGAATTTCTTGAAATGTGTATGGTCTCCAAAAAGCATAGATTGACAGAATGTATAGGAACGTTTATGGTCTGAAGTACCATAGATACCAGAATATATGGGAAGGTGAACCACAGACTGGCAGAATGTATGTATAGGCACTATAAACTGGCAGAATGTATAGAGATGGGTATGGTCTGTAGCTACTATGCACTGACAGAATGTATAGGAATGTGCATGGTCTGTTGATACCATAGACTAGAAGGATGAATTGGAATGTGTACTGTCTATAGGTAATATAGAATGGCAGAATGTATGTGTAGGAGAACCATAGATTGGTAGACTGTATAGGAATGTGTATGGCCTGTAAATACCATAGACTGGCAGAATGCATAGAAATGTATATGGTCTGTAGGTACCATAGGCTAGTAGAATATATGTGTAGGTTAAACATAGATGGTCATAACTTATGTGTATCTGAACCATAGACTGGCGGAATATATGTGTAGATGAACCATAGACAGTCAGAAAGTATAGGAATGTGTATGGTCTGCAGGTACCATAATCTGGCAGAATATGTGTATAGGTGAGCATTAAATTGATGATCAGTATATACCATAAACTGGCAGAATGCATAGGAACTTCTATAGTCTGTAGGTACCATAGACCGGCAGAATGCATAGGAATGTGTATGGTCTGTGGACACCTTAGACTGGCAGAAGATATTGGAATGTCTATGGTCTGTACGTATCATAGGCTGGCAGAATGTATGTGTAGATGAACCAAAGATTGGTAGAATGTATGTGTAGGGGAACCATAGACTAGCAGAATGTATAGTAATGTGTATGGTCTGTAGGTAGCTTAGACTATATAGGAATGTGTATGGTCTGCAGGTACCATATACTGGTAGAATGCATTTGTAGGTGAAACACAGACTGGCAGGATGTATGTGCAGGTGATACATAGACTGGCAGAAAGTATGTCTAGGTAAACCATACACTGCCAGAATGTATGTGTAAGTACCATAGACTGGCAGAATGTATAGGATAATGTATGGTGTGGAGATACAATAGACTGACAAAATGAGTAGGATGGTGTATGCTTTCAAGGCACCATAGACTGGCAGAATGCATGAGCAGGTGAAACATAGACTGGCAGAATGTATGTGTAGTTGAAGCATAGTCTGGCAGAATGCATATAAATGTGTATGGTCTGTAGAAACCACAGACCGGCAGCATGTATAGGAATGTCTTTGGTCTGTAGGTACCATAGACTGGCAGAACAAAAGTACAGTTGAATCATAGAGTAGCAGAATGTATGTGTAGATGAACCCTGGACTGCCAGAATGTATATGGATATATATGGTCTCAGGTACCATAGACTGGCAGAATGCATAGGAATGTATATGGTCTGTAGCTACCAGAGCCTGGAAGAATGTATGTGCAAGTTAAAAGTAGATTAACACAATATATGTTAAGGTGAACCATAGACTGGCAGAATATATGTGTAGGTACCAAAAACTGGTAGAATGTTTCCATACGTGAACCATAGACAGGCAGATTGTATAGCAATGTGTATGGTCTGCAGATGTCATAGTTTGGTAGAATGCATGTGTAGGTGAGCCATAGCCAGGCAGAATGTATGTGCAAGTACCACAGACTTGCAGAATGTATATGAATGTGTATGGTCTGTAGGTACCATAGACTGGTAGACTGTATGTATAGGTGAAACAGAGATGGGTAGAAAGTATATGTATCTGAACCATAGACTGGCAGAGTGTATGTGTAGATGAACCACTGACCGGCAGAATGTATATCTAGGTGAAACATAGAGTGGCAATATATATGTGTACATGGACCACAGACTGGTAGAATGTATGTGTAGGTAAACCATACACTAGCAGAATGTATAGGAATGTGTATGGTCTTTAGGTACCACAGACTGGCAGAATGTATGTGTAGGCAAAACATAGACTGACAGAATGTAGGTGTAGGGGAAAATAGACTGGCAGAATGTATATGTACATGAACCCAGACTGGCAGAATGTATGTGTAGGTGAACCATACACTGGCAGAATGTATAAGTATGTGTATGGTCTGTAAGTACCATAGACTGGTAGATTGTATGTGCAGGTGAACCACAGAATGGCAGAATGTATCTGTAGCTGAAACACAGGCTAACAGAATGGATGTGAATGTGAACCATAGAACAGGCAGAATGCATGTGTTGGTGAACCCTAGACTGGCAGAATGTATGGGTAGGTGCCATAGACAGGCAGAATTTATAGGAATGTGTATGGTCTGTAGATACCATAAAGTGGCAGAATGCATAGGAATGTGTATGGTCTGTAGATACCAAAGACTGGCAGAATGTATAGGAATGTGTATAGTCTGTAGGTACAATTGACTGGCAGTATGTATAAGTAGGTAAATCATAGATTAGCAGAATGTCTGTGTAGTTGAACAGTGGACTGGCATAAAGTATACGAATGCTAATGGTTTATAGGTACCATAGAATGTCAGAATATATAGGAATGTGTATGGTCTGAAGGTGACATAGACTGGCTGAATGTATGTGTAGGTGAACCATAGACTTGCAAAATGTATGTTTAGGTGAAACATAGACTATCATAATGTATATGAATATGTATGGTCTGTAGGTAGCATAGACTGGCAGAATGATAGGAATGTGTATGGTCTGTAGGTATCATAGACTGGCAGACTATATGTGTAGGTGATCCATAGACTGCCATAATTTATTTGTAGATGAACCACAGACTTGCAGAATTTATAGAAATTTAAGTAGCAAAGATTGGCAGTATGTAGGTGTATGGGAACCATAGACTTGTAAAATGTATGTGTAGGTGAAACATAGACTGTCACAATGTATATGAATGTGTATGGTCTGTAGGTATTATAGACTAGCAGAATGTATACCAATGTGTACAGTTTGTAGACACCACAGACTGGCAGAATGTATAGGAAAGTGTATGCTCTGTAGATACTAAAGACAGGATGAATGTGTGTGTGAACCATAGAACAGCAGAATGTATAGGAATGTTTATGGTTTGTATGTACCATAGACTGCCAGAATGTATGTGAAGATGAAACATAGACTGGCAGAATGTATGTGTAGATGAAATATAGACTGGCAGAATGTATGTGTAGATGAACCATTGACTTGCAGAATTTATAGGAATGTGTATGGTTTGTAGGTAGCAAAGATTGGCAGAATGTACATGTACATGAAGTATAGACTCGTAAAATGCATGTTTAGGTAAAACATAGACTGTCAGAATGTATATGAATATGTATGGTCTGTAAGTAGCATAGAATGGCAGAATGTGTATGGTCTGTAAATAAGATAGGCTGGCAGAATGTATAGGAAAATGTATGGTCTGTAGATACCATAGACTGGCTGAATGTGTGTGATTGTGAACCATAGACTGGCAGAATGTATAGGAATGTTTATGGTCTGTAGGTACCATAGACTGGCAGAATGTATAGTAATGTCTATGGTGGGTAGATGCCGTATGCTGGCAGAATTTAGTTGTAGATCAACCATAGACTGGCAAAATGTATGGGAGCGTGTATGGTCTGTATGTATCATAGGCTAGCAAAATGTATGTGTATATGAACCACAGACTGGCAGAATGGGTGTGTAGTTGAAACATAGACTGGCAAAATGTAGGTCTAAGTCAAACATTGACTGGAAGAATGCATGTGTAGGTGAAGCATAGACTAGGCAGAATGTATGTATAGGTGAACCATAGACTTGTAGAATGTATATATAGGTGAACCACAGACTGGCACAATGTATGTGTAGATACCATAGAATGGCAGAATGTACAGGGCATGTATGGTCTGTAGATACCATAGAATGGTAGAATGTATAGGAAGGTGTATGGTCTGTAGATGCCATAGAGTGGCAGAATGTATAGGAATGTGTATGGTCTGTAGGTAGTGTAGACTGGCAGAATGTATGTGTTGGCCAATATTAGACTGGCAGAGTGTATACAAACGTGTATAATCTGTAGGTGGCATAGACAAGCAGAATGTTTAGGAATGTGTAAAGTGTGATGGTACTATAGACTGGCAGAATGTTTTTGAATGTGTATGGTCTGTAGGTACCAAGGACTTGCAGAATGCATACAAAAGCATATGGTGTGTGGCTACCATAGACTCTCAGAATGCATAGTAATGTGTATTGTCTGTAGGTATTATAGACTGGAAGAATGTATGTGTAGGTGAACCATAGACTGTCAGAATGTATGTGTATGTGAACCTTAGACAGGAAGAATGTATGTGTTGGTGAACCATGGACTGGCAGAATGTAGAATGTAGAAAGGTCTTTGGCTAACAAAGTTCGCAGATGACTGCAAGCTAGGAGCCATAATCAAATCTCCTAACGATGTGGACATCCTACAAAAGGGCCTCACTGAGACAAATGCCTGGTGTCAAAGCCATGGCCTCAAGCCCAATGCCAAAAAGTGCATTGTCATCCCTTTTGGTAAAAACTCTGTATCCATGAGCTACCACATAGGCGGTAGGCTACTTAACACCGAAAGTGTGATAAGAGACCTTGGGACACAGGTGGACAGTAGTCTCTCCTTTGATAATCACATTGCCACAGTAGTCAGGAAATCCTTCTACGTGGCACACCTCATCATGAAAGGTTTCTCATCCAGGAAAAAAAAGAGGTCGTTGTTCCCCTCTACTCATCACTTATTAGACCCATTATAGAGTACAACGCCTCTTTTGGTATGTACCTCACAAGACATCTACAACAACTGGAAAGGCCACAGAAATACCTCACAAAGAGATTACTGGCCTCAAACAGATGCCCTACGCAGACCATCTAAAAAAACTGCAGCTTTACTCTGTCACATATCACCTACTCAGAAGTGATCTCTGCCTAACATATAAAGCTATGTCAAACCCAGAGCTGATGGAAATGCTCCACGTAAAGAAATCCCAATCTCTCTGAGCTACACGCACTAGGGACCTAAATCTTGACACCACAATAAACAGAACATGCTGGAGGGATAGATTCCTGTCTCAGAGACTTCCCATACTCTGGAACAAACTACCTATCTACATCAAACAAAGCTACTCATTAGCACTCTTCAAGAAAAATCTTGATGATTGGATGGGAGATAGGAAATTCACCCTGGGGATCACTTCTGTGGCTCTACTTGACAGGGGCACAGGAAAATAATTTTCTTGGGTGGCAAAAGCCAGGGTACTATTTGGCTAGGCTTATATAGGCCCTAGGACCAATAGCCTAGTACCTGCTTATGAACCTATGAATGTGACAGAATGTGTAGGGATGTGCATGGTCTGAGGTACCATAAACTGGCAGAATGTATGTGTAGGTGAACCATAGACTGGCAAAATGTATACGTAGGTGAACCATAGACTGGCAGAATGTATATGTAGGTACAATGGACTGTCAGAATCTATAGGAATGTATATTGTCTAGAGCTACCATAGACTGGCAGAATGTATTTGAATGTGTATAGTCTGTAGATAGCATAGAGTGGCAGAATGTATAGGAATGTGCATGGTCTGTAGTTACCATAGACTGGCAGAACATAGAGGCATGTGTATCGTCTGTAGGTACCAGTGACTGGCAGAATTTATGTGTAGGTGAACCATACACTGGCAGAATATATAGGAATGTGTATGGTCTGTAGGTGTCATAGAGTGGCAGAATGTGTAGAAATGTGTGTGGTTCAAAGGTACAATAGACTGGCAGAGTGTATGTTTAAGTGAACCATTCACTGGCAGAATGTATAGGTGTGTGCATGGTCTGTAGATACCATAGACTGGCATAATGTATATGAATTTATATTGTCTGTAGGTACCTTTGACTGGCACAATGTATAGGAATGTGTATGGACAGTAGGTACCATAAAGTATGCATAGGTGAAACACAGACTAGCAAAATGTATGTGCACATGAAACATAGACTTGCAGAATGTATGTATAGGTGAACCATAGACTAGCAGAATGAATGAATGAATGGCTTTACTGGAAAAGCTCATCAAGAGTCTGACACAATTTGCTGTGGAGGAAATGTTAGTTTGCTTTTGATTTCTTGTATTTTCTATTACTTTATTGCCTTCTTATATTTTGTATACTGTGATTTGTTTCCTTTACATTGTTTTACTTGTATTCTGCTTTTAATTGCATATTAAAACTTGTAAGGAGACCACAGCTGTGTCTCCTGTGAGTCGCACCTTAGAACAAGTCAATTAAGGAGTCACACAGAAGTTAGAACAGGCCAGTTAATTATCTGTGAATAGAGGGATGGAGCTAGAAACTAAACCTTCTATTTAAGGGGTGAAATAAAACATTTCAAAGCTTTACTGTTAAAGCTCACCAAATCTCTGACAACTTGATGTGAGGAAAGTTAGTTTGCTTTTGATTTCTTGTATTTTATATTACTTTATTGCCTTCTTCTATTTTGTATACTGTGATTTGTTTTCTTTACACTGTTTTACTTGTATTCTGCTTTGAATTGCATATTAAAACTTGTAAAGAGACCACAGTTGTGTCTTTTGTGAGCCACACCCTGTTGCTGTTTTGTTCTTAAACACAACTATCTTTCTAGTTGCCTGACCCTTATGTTAATTTGACCAAATATGTCCCTACCTGTACCCTTTCACTGGCTGTTGTGAGTAAGCACAAAATTATCATTTTGTGAAATCACTCCGCTTCAGCTGTTTAAATTTACTGGCCATCTCACTGTATTCCACAGAGCCAGAAAACAAAAGTGCCTACCCTCTTTTAATCTATCTTGCTCTTTAGTGGTTCTCCACTTATACAGCTGAAACTTTAGTTACTCATTTTTCATATCTGTTTAGTGCACACTGCAGTGTTTATAATATTAACCCATTTTTTTCATCTAACCTTTAAACATCTACTGCAAGACCACCAGTTTTTGAAGAGCCCCATACCTCTCAACCTCTTAGAGCTAGAAATCTGGACAAAGGCCTGAAAATAGGGACCGTTTTTAGATATTGCTCTTACAAACATAGAAAGTTGATCGAATAGCAGGTATTGCATTAGCATGAATTTTTTGAAGGTAATGAAGCCTGAAACTCAAATGTCTGTCATTATTTTCTAACTTCAGTCTTAAATGATGTGTCACTAGTTTGCCAGAAAACCACGAAAAATGGAAAAAATCTGGACATTCTGTGAAAATATATACAGTTGAGAGGTATGAAGAGCCAACATTCGGCCTCTCAGTAGTAATCTTGGGATTAGTGCATTTTTTTTTCTCCTTGTGAGAGAAGGAGCACGGGGACATTATTTCCTGGAGATTGCTGATCACCAAAAGCGTAATAACTGATTCATAGGTGACAGCTTGGAATTTGTGCTTATATTCTGTCCTGGTGAGAGAAAGAGCAGAGTGCATTGATTCCTGATTGTTTCTGGTTGGACAGTGAGTGTCTGTACTTACTTAATGGTCCTGACTGGTCTGGTTGCTATTAAAGGCATCTACCAGGAAAGGGCTACAAGTAGCCTACAGACCCTTGCATCACCTGGGACAATACAGTGGATCACCAAACAGGCTGTGGCCTGCTTCTCATCTTGGGATTGGTGCTAATGTTTTGCTTCTAGTGAGAGAACAAGCAAAGGAGCATTGTATCCTAGCAGAGTGAAGCTGTGGTGAGACCAGCACTAGTAGTAGCCAAGCACCAGCCATTCATGTGACTCCCCTTTTTCATCATTCTTGACGAGCTAACTTTGTTTACAGTAAGTACCACTTGATTTGTTTCTAACTTCAGAATATCTGCCTCAATGCTTCATCCTTAAATTTTCAGGATCTACATATTAGTTTCCCCTCAAGTGTTTGGCATGCCATGTACAGTCTCAGACATCTTGAGTAACATTTTTCCTGTAAAAGCACAACTGAGATTTCCCCAGTACCTAGTTGCACACAGGACAGCTAGTTTGCAGTGGCAAGCACTGACCCCAGAGTTGCAAACTTAATACTCCTGACATTGCTTTATATAGGTTCACAGGTGTTTACCAGGCTAACAACCACAAGGGCCTTTTTAAGCCTAGCCATTTATCCGAAATCTCTGACAAGTTCTGATACCCTTGATAAGTGTAAGCATGGTCCTGGAAGATGAACCATTTGAAGGTTACCTGTTTGCATTAAAGACATAGGTGCCACTCCAGCTATCTAATCAATCAAAAAGGGTCTGTTGCTATGGATATGAACTTTCCCACTCTCTGTTATCAGCTTGGTGGATATGGGCATACTGAGACAATGCAGAAATTGCCTCATGTTTACCGACAACCAGTTAATTCTCAAACAAACTGATAACAGTATGTGAGAGATATATTTACACAATGTCACTAGAGGCAAAGCTCTCACATAAAAGTACTCAATGTCAATAAGATTGTCAGTAGTATATATGCTGCACCCATCACACACAATTCAAAGCAGACATATAGACCCACATATGCTGAGACATTTAAATGTAACCTTCCTAAACCACAAAGACCTCCTAGACAAAGTACACATAACAAATACTCTCAACAACCTTAGATGCACCCTTTCAAAACAACACTCACATCAACACATAGAGCCACATCTCATGAAGTCTCCACCTCTAAGTCCATAAGGCAAGCCACCACACAATCCAACATACTGGTTATTGGGAACTCCATCATGAGACACACTAATGTCCCTTTCACCATTCTGAGTAAGGAGAAAGTCACGGTTAGTTGCTTATCAAGAGCTAGGATCTACCACATTAAACATGCACTTAAGTCATTGGACCACAAGTACCACTATGACTCAGTCATAGTCCATGTGGGAGTAAATGACCTGAGACATACCTCCCCAGACTATATGAAGAGAGACATCAAAGAGCTTTCAGAATATGTGTCTCAGGCTGGTACAAGACTAGCATTGAGCAGCATTTTACCTTCTCCAAAGATGATGCCACAATATGAACAAAAGATGATTGACTTGAATAATTGGCTTAGTTTCTAGTGTCATTCTAAGGGGGTGAAATATTTGTTATCTTGGAAGAAGATGATCAACAGACCACACTCCTTTGCCAGGGATGGTCTGCACCTCTCCTCTCTAAGCTTCTGGATATCAGCTAAAACATTGTCTTCCCCCATAGTGCCTTTTTTAGGCAGTGCCAAACTGAAAGTACTTCCGACATAGCAAATCAAAACCAAGAAAATCTAAAGGTATTACTGCTCAATTCTAGGAGTCAAAACAAAAACTCCACTCCCTGGAAGCTCTTTTCACCCTAGATAATGCTGATGTCTGTGGGGTCACTGAAACATGGTTTACAGCTGCAGAGAGCACACCAGCAGTGCACAGTTATAATGCCTTCTACATATTTAGACCAGCTACTACACTACTAAAGGTGGAGGTGTCTCTATTTACATCAAAAATAAATATACCTCAAGGCTGGTCAAACAGGACCATGCACTTGAGCTGCTTCATGTTCAAATCACCATAGGCAAAATCCAGTATCACTTCTTTGCCAGCTATAGGTCCCCCTGTATGACCCAGGGCACCCATACCATGTATTTAAACTTATTATAAACACTAACTGTTGCTCTTCTACTTTAGACACAATAGAAGAGTCTTCGTGGGTTCTGTTTAAGCAGCTTTATTATATACAAACACATCATGATAGATGTTTACTGACTTTAACTTAAGCAACTTATATACAAACTAACTACTGCAATCATACACGCTCACTTTCTGGCTGCCCTCTCAAAATGGCATTGTTCATGTGCATGTTCAGTCCTTGATATGCTTCTTAAAGACACATCACATACGCTCTGATCTACACTAACCATCCAACCCAATACCATATTCATGGGCAACTTTTATTATCCCACTGTTAACTGGGAATCCTATACAACATCAAACATACAGGATCCTGGATTTTGTAAACACAAACTCCCTGGATCAGATAGTCAATACACTAACCAGGGGTGCAGCAATACTGGATATGGTCCTCACAACTATGGGAGAGTGCTGCACACCTCCTACTGTAATGTCTTCCCCTGGTAAAGTCAGACTACAAAATGGTCTCCTTTGAAGTAAAAATAAAACCTGGACCCCCAGTTAAACCTGGAATATTCAGGAACCACTCCAAAGCTAACCTCCTCCTATCAAGTGATAACCTGGAAAATGTCAAGCCCCCATAAACCCTGAGAACACTGCTTTCTATGCAGAACTTGTCACAGAAACCCTGAACATGCATGTTAATAGCTGCATAGAGGCACCCCCACCCACCAGGAAGAAGTACAGAACTAGCTCTAAAAACAAGCCACCCTGGTGGAATCACAAAATCAATAGGCTGTATAACAGAAGGAAGAAAATCATGGCAAAAATTAGGAGGTGCAACACCAATCAGAATAAAAGCACTCTCATGAAACTAAACAAACATCTCAGAGGACAAATAAAATCTACCAAAGCCAAATTTGAGGTGAATCTGACCTCCCAGGCCAAGGACAACCAAAAGGCATTCTTTAGCTATGTCCACAACCTCAAAGGTAATACACAATTGTGTGCAGAGCTCATTGTAAGTGGAGCCACCTATTCTTGGAATAAATTTTGTGAACCGTGTTTCAACGTTCCCTGGCACTTGTTTGGTGGTTTTGGAGCCACCTATACTAAGCCAGAAGATATAGCAAACCTACTGAATGATAAATTCAGCTCCAACTTTAGCCCTCTCTCCCCCTCAACCTTCCCTCAGGAAATGCCATCTAATATAACTCCCCCTGCTATCACTAGGGAACAGGTCATTAATGCTCTCTCTAAGGCCAAGAACACTGCATCAGTGGGCCAAGATAATATCTCAGGATGCCTTCTAAATAGCATGAAACATGAACTATCAGGGGCTCTGGAATTGCTATATAACTAAAGCCTCCAAACAGGCTTCATGCCACATGAATGGAGAACAGCAACATTCATCCCTCTGCACAAAGGTCGGCCATCTGTAGATCCTGGAAACTACAGACCCATAGGTCTCACTAGACTTATATGTAAAGCCATGCAAAGAATTATCACAGAAATGATAAATAGTGATATAGTAATCCTCCAGACAGGGGACCTAACCCAGTTTAGTTTAGTCAAGGGCAGAGCATGCCTACTCAACCTGGTGGACTGCTTTGAGAAGGTCACCAAAGCAATGGATGAGAGCAAAATGATTCACACTGCCTACCTTGACCTGGCCAAGACATTTGACACAATACCCCACTCAGGCATTGTTGACAAACTCAAAAGGTTAGGTACAAACTCATATGTCACCCAGTGGATCACCAACTGTCTCACAGACAGGACCCAGGAGGTTAGAATTGGGGAGTCGACCTCTACAAAGAAGCGACTCACAAATGGAATTCCTCAGGGATCAGTTCTTGGACTGCTCCTTTTTGGCATTTACTTCTCTGAAGTCAAAGGCAATGTCAGTGGTCTCTGGCTGACTAAATCTGAAGATGATTCTAAATTAGGAGCTGTCATTGAATCCCATACTGACACAAATAGTCTCCAGGAGGGGCTGACACAAACAAATGATGTCAGAGCCATGGACTAAAACTAATTGCCAAGAAATGCATAATAGTATCCTTCAGGAAGTCATCCACCCCTCATAACTATCATATTGACAACATACCCCTTAGAGTTTACCCAGTAGCCAGGGATTAGGGACACACATAGATAGTAATCTAGCCTTTGACTATTATGCGTCTACAGAACTGAGGAAATCCTTCTATATTGTGCAACTTATAAACAAAGGTATGGCATCTAAGTCCAAGGAAGTCAGTGTTCCACTGTATTCGACATTCATCAGGCCTGTCATTGAGTATAATGTCCAATTTGGTATGTACCTAGCCAGGCATATCCAACAACTGGAATGTCCAAAGAGGTTCCACACTAAAAGAATACAGGGCTTAAATAAAATGTCCTATGCAGACTGCCCAAAGGTTCTATCCCTGTATTCTGCCTCCTACAGTTTTTTGAGGGGAGATCTATGCCTGACATGCAGGGCATTGTCAGAATCTACTCTGATGGACTTCCTGCATAGCCACAAAACAAACAGCACCAGAATTACCTGATCTAATGATGTAAACCTTGCCTGTGATATAAATAGGACCTGCTGGAGAGACAGGTATATATTCCAGAGATTACCCTCTTTCTGGAACAGGCTCCTCATCCATGTGAAGAAGAGTTCCTCCATAACCCAATTCAAGTGCAATCTGGACAATTGGATAGGGAACAGGAAATACATCCCTGCTTTGGCACCCATGTCTCTAATGGACACAGGCAACCTGTAAGTGGTTCATCTCCCAGACCCTAGCTTGTAAATGTTTCATTTCCCAAGTCCCTGCTTACATGGTAAGACTAGGAACGATGGACTGGCACTGTACAAGGGTATCAGAACTTGCCAGAGATTTGGGATGCATGGCTAGGCTTAAAAAGGCCCTTGTGGGCATTAGCCTAGTAAACACTTATGAACCTATCAACCTATGAATATGAATGCATATGGTCTGTGGAAGCCATAGACTAGCAAAATGTATCCGAATGTGTATGGTCTGTAGGTATAAATTGGCAGACTGTATGTGTAGGTGAACCATAGACTGGAACAATGTATGTGTAGGTGAACCATAGAATGGCAGAATATATAGGAGTGTATGGTGTGAAGGTAGCATACACTGGCAGAATGTATGTGTAGGTGACCCACACACTGGCAGAATGGATGTGTAGGTGAAACATACACTGGCAGAATATATGTGTAGGTAAACCATAGATTGGCAGAAAGTTTGTGTAGGCACCAGAGAATGCCAGAATGTATAGGAATTTGTATTGACTGCAGACACCATATACTGGCAGAATGTATAGGAATGTGTATGGTCTGCAGGTACCATAGACTGGCAGAATGTATAGGAATTTGTATCATCTGTAGGTACCATAGACTGGCAGAATGTATAGGAATGTGTATGGTCTTTAGGTATCACAGACTGCCAGAATGTATGAATAGGTGAACCACAGACATGCAGAATGTATATGTAGGTGAACTATAGACTAGCAGAATGTAGGTGTAGATACCAGAGATTGGCAGAATGTATAAGAATGTATATGGTCTGCAGATACCACAGACTAGCAGAATGTAGAGGAATGTGTATGGTCTCTAGATAGAATAGACTGACAGGATGTATAGGAATGTGTATGGTCTGAAGGTAGCATAGACTGGTAGAATATATTTGTAGGTAAAACATAGACTGGCAAAATGAATGTGTAGGTGAACAATAGACTGACAGAATGTATGTGTAGGTATCATAGACTGGCAGAATCTATAGGAATGTATATGGTCTATAGATACCACTGAATGGCAGAATTTATAGGCATGTGTATGGTCTGAGGGTACCATAGACTGGCAGAATATAAGTTTAGGTAAACTATAGACTGGCAAAATTTATACAAATGTGTATGGTGTGCAGGTACCCTAGACTGTCAGACTGCATAGAAAAGCATATGGTCTGTGGATGCCATAGACTGGCAGAATGTATAGGAATGTGCATGATCTGTATGTATCATATGTTGGCAGACTGTATGTGTACATGTACTATAGACTGGCAGAATATAGGTGTAGGTGAACCATTGACTGGCAGAATGTATAGGAATGTGTACAGTCTGTAGGTCGCATAGACCGCCAAGATGTATAGGAATGTGTATTGTTTGTAGATGCCATAGACTGGTAGAATGTATGTGTAGGTCAAACATAGAGTAGCAGAATGTATGTGCAGGTACCACACACTGGTAGAATGTATAGGAATGTGTGTGGTCTGTATGTGTCATAGACTGGAAGAATGTATAGAAATCTGCATGGTCTGTAGGTACCATAGACTGCCAGAGTGTATGTGTAGGTGAACCATAGACAGGCAGCATGTATGTGTAGGTAAACCAAAGACTGGCAGAATGAATGTCTAGGTACCACAGACTGGCAGAATGTATAGGAATGTGTATGGTCTGTAGGTGCCATGGTTTGGCAGAATGTATGTGTCGGTGAACCATAGACTAGAAAAATGAATTGGAATGTATATGTTCTGTAGGTAACATAGACTTGGAAAATGCATAGGAATGTATAGCGTCTGTAGGTACCATTGACTGGCAGAAATTCACCCTGGGGATCACGTTAGTCGACCTGCTAGACAGGGGTCCAGTGAAGTAAATAGTGTGGGAAGAAATAGCCAGGGAATTGTTATGGCTAGGCTTATATAGGTCCTAGGGCTGATAGCCTAGTACCAATCTATGAAACTATGAACCGGGTACCTGTCAAATCTTTGAACGCTCAAAATTTCGAATGTTACATGGTCGAGACCAAACTTCGAAATTTTGAGTGCTCGAAGATAGACTTTCAATGGCACAGTATGGTGCAGATAGGGAGAATTTCCCTTTTCTGCACTGAAGTACGGTCTCGGAATTGGTATATTTAAGTAGGGTGGGTACAGGGGTGCTTGCCCCCCTGACTACACTGTTAAAGTGTTTTTTCTGTGTTTTCTTTTTTTTTTTTTTTTATGTTCGAACATCCAAATGTCGAACATTTGGTCTCAACCATGTAATGTTCGACATTTTGGATGTTCGAACATTTAACATGGACCCTATGAACCTATGAAGAATGCATGGGAATGTGTATAGTCTGTAGGTACCATAGACTGGCAGGAATGTATGTGCAGGTGAACCATAGAATGGCAGAATGTATATGTAGGTGAACCATAGACTGGTAGAATGTAAGTGTAGGTACCATAGACTGGCAGAATGTGTGTGGATGTGAACCGTATACTTGCAGAATGGATAGGAATGTATATGTTCTGTAGGTACCATAGACTGGCAGGATATATATAGGAATGGTCCATAGATGCCATAGATTGGCAGAATGTATGTGCAGTGAATCACAGACTGCCAGAATGTATGTGTAGGTACAATAGACTGGCAGAATGTATAAGAATGTGTGTGGCCTATAGATACCATAAACTGCCTGACTGTATGTGTAGGTGAATCATAGACAGGCAGCATGTATGTGTAGGTGAACCATAGACTGGCAGAATGTATGTGTAGGTACCATAGGCTGGCAAAATATATAGGAATGTGTATGGTCTCCAGATAGCATAGACTGACAGAATGTTTAGGAATGTGTATTGTCTGTTGGTAGCATAGACTGGCAGAATGTATGTAAACCACAGACAGGTAGAATTTATATGTAGGTAAATCACAGACTGGCAGAATGTATAGGAATGTGTATGGTCTGTAGATACCATACACTGGCAGAATACATAGAAATGTGCATGGTTTGTAGACACCTTAGATTGGCAGAGTTTATAGGAATGCATATCATCTGTAGATACCATAGACTGGCAGAATGTGTAGGAATTTGTGTAATCTGAAGGTACCATAGAGTGACAGAATGTATGTGTAGGTGAACCATAGACAGGTAGAATGTGTGTGTGTAGGTGAACCATAGACTGGTAGAATGTAGGTGTTGGTACCGTAGTCTGGCAGAATATATACTAATGTGTATGGTCTGTAGGTACCGAAATTTGGTAGAATGTATGTGCAGGAGAACCATATCCTAGAATAATGTATTACAATGTGTATGATCCATAGGTAACAGGGTCTGGGACAATGTATAGGAATGTATATCGTCTGTAGGTATTACTGACTGTCAGAATGTATAGGAATCTGCATGGTCTGTAGGTACCATAGACTGGCAGGAATGTGTGTGTTGGTGAACCATAGAGTGGTAGAATGTATGTGTAGATGCACCATAGACTGGTAGAATGTATGTGTTGGTACTGTAGACTGGCAGAATGTGGACATGAACCATATACTGGCAGTATATATATATAGGAATGTATATGGTGTGTAGATGCCATAGACTGACAGAATGTATGTGTAGGTGAACCATAGACTGGCAGAATATACAGGAATAGTATGGTCTGTAGATACCATAGACTGAAAGTATGGGGTTTATATTACGTTATCAAAAAGTGATTTAATCGAATGGCACTTTACATTAAAATGCCGTTCATTGAGCTTTTTATAGTGAGAACATGGTACAGCGAATATGGGAAAATTTGCCCTTTCCTCACTGTAGTGCGATCTTGGATTTGGTATATATAATTATTGGGGTGTGGGGGGGGGGGCTCAGCACCCCACAAGAGCAAATTCGATAAACAGCATTTTCGATGTAAGTGCTATTCGATTAAATTATGTTTCAATTATGTAATATGGACCCAAAGAATGTATAAGAATGTGTATGGTCTGTAGGTGCCATAGGCTGCCAGAATATAGGTGTAAGACAACCATAGACCGGCTGAATGTATATGTAGGTGAACCTTAGACTGGCAAAATTTATATGAATGAATGCATAGGAATGCATATGATCTGTGGATACCATAGAGAGGCAGAATGTAGAGGAATGTGTATGGTCTGTCAGTATTATAGATTGTCAGAACGCATAGGAATGTGTATGGTCTGTGGATACCATAGACGGGCAGAATGTATATGTAGATGAACCACAGACCAGCAGAATGTATGTGTAGATGAACCTTAGACTGGATGAATGTATAGGAATGTGTATGGTTCATAGGTTCATAGGTTCATAGGTTCATAGGTTGGTATTAGGCTATCAGCCCTAGGGCCTATACAAGCCTAGCCAAAACAATTCCCTGGATATTTCTTCCCATAATATTTACTTCCCTGGACCCCTGTCTAGCAGGGTGACTGATGTGATCCCCGGGGTGAATTTCCTATCTCCCATCCAATCATCAAGGTTCTTTTTGAAGAGGGCCAATGAGGTGCTATGCTTGACATGTATGGGCAGTCTATTCCAGAGTATGGAGAGTCTCTGGGTTAGGAACCTATCCCTCCAGCATGTTTTGTTCATTGTGATGACAAGGTTTAGATCCCTGGAGCATGTGGCTCTGAGGGATTGGGAAGTGGAGTATGTCCAATAGCTCAGGGTTTGACATGGCCTTGTATGTTAAGCAGAGATTGCCTCTGAGTAGACGATATGCCACAGAGTATAGGTGAAGTTTTTTTTAGATGGTCAGCATAGGGCATCTCCTTTAGACCTGTGATTCTTTTAGCGAGGTATTTCTGCAGCCTTTCCAGCTATCGCAGATGTCTTGTGAGGTACATAACTATAATGGGTCTAATGAGGGATGAGTACAGTGGGACAATGACCTCCTTTTTTCTGGATGAAAAGCCCTTAGTGATGAGGTGTGCCACACAGAAGGATTTCCTGACTGTTGTGGCGATGTGGTTATCGAAGGTGAGACCACAGTCCATCTGTGTCCCTAAGTCTCTCATCACACTTTTGGTGTTTAGTGTACTGCCACCTATGTGGTAATTCATGGGTACATAGTTTTTCCCAAAGGGGATAACTATACATTTCTTGGCATTAAGCCTGAGCCCATGGCTCTGGCACCAAGCATCTGTTTCTGTAAGGCCCTTTTGTAGAATATCCACATCATTTGAGGATTCCATAATGGCTCCTAGTTTGCAGTCATCTGCAAACTTTGTTAGCCAGAGTCCCTTAGTGTTGGCCTGTACTTCAGAGAAGTAGATGCCAAACAAGAGCTGTCCCAGGACTGAACCCTGAGGTATTCCACTTGTCACTTAGGTTCATAGGTTCATAGGTTTATACTAGGCTATCTGCCCTAAGGCATTTATAAGCCTAGCCCAAAGTTATGTGGCTTACTTTAGAAATAATGTGCCCATTAGTTTGTTGTACCTCTGTCCAGCAGTGACACAGAGATGATTCCCGGGGTAAACCTATGATCTCCCATCCACTGGTCAAGATTTCTCTTGAACAGAGCCAGCGAGGTGCTCTGCCTCACATGGACCGGGATTTTATTCCACAGCATGGGGAGTCTCTGGGTGATAAATCTATCCCTCCAGCACGTCCTGTTTATATCCGTGCTAAGGTTTAAGTCACTTGCTCTAGTGGTTCTGGTGGATTTGGATTTTTTTAGGTGGAGCATGTCCATTAATTCTGAGTTGGTCATGGCCTTGTATGTCAGGCACAGGTCACCTCTGAGCAGACGGTATGCAACTGAATAGAGTTGGAGTTTCTTCAGTCTAGCAGTATATGACAGGTTTTGGAGTCCCTTTATCCTTTTGGTGAGGAACTTTTGGGGTCTCTCCAATTGCTGCAGGTGTTGGGTGAGATACATCCCGAATGGGGCATTGTACTCAATCATTGGTCTGATAAGTGAAGAGTACAGGGGAACAATGACCTCACTTGATCTGGATGTGAATCCCTTCATGATCAGATGGGCAATGTAGAAGGTCTTTCGAACCACTTTAGCAACGTGAGTGTCAAATGAGAGGCCACTGTCAACCTGGGTACCCAGGTCCCTGATAACCTCTTCTGTGCTTAGTGGGTTGCCACCTATATGGTAGCTTGGGGTTACCTTGTTTTTCCCGAAGGGTATGACTATATACTTTTTTGCATTTAACTTCAGGCCATGGCTCTGGCACCAGCTATCAGTTTCCGTGAGACCCTTCTGAAGGATGTCTGTGTCCGATGTACTATCCACTATGGCACCCAGTTTGCAGTCATCCGCAAACTTTGTCAGCCATAGTCCTCCTATGTTTGCCTGTACTTCTGAGAAGTAGATGCCGAACAATAGGGGGCCAAGGACTGAGCCCTGTGGGACACCACTTGTAACCGGCTTGGAGTCTGACATGGCTCCAGCAACTCTAACCCTGTGGGTTCTGTCCTTTAGCCAGTTTGCAACCCATCTTGTGACATATGGGTTTACATTTAAGCTGGTAAGTTTCTCTATGATACCCAAGTGGGGTATTGTGTCGAAAGCTTTTGCAAGGTCAAGGTAGGCTGTATGGACTGCCTTTCCCTCATCAATGGCCTTGGTAACTGTTTCGAAGAAGTCGACCAAGTTCAAAAGGCAAGATCTGCCCTTGACAAAGCCAAACTGGGTTGGGTCCAAGGTCTGCAAGCCCCTATGTCCTTGTTTATGAGTTCCATTATAATCCTCTCCATAGCTTTGCAGACCAGGCTTGTTAAGCTTATGGGGCGGTAATTACCAGGGTCCATAGAGGCACCGCCTTTGTGGAGTGGGACCACAGTTGCCATACGCCACTCCTTGGGCACATATCCTGTGGTAAGGCTAAGATTAAACAGCTGCCTTATGTGCGGGTTTAGTTCTTCATTGAGTTCATGTAGCACACAGCACACTTGTCTGGAGCTGAATTTGGAGTCGGCTACTTTTACAGTATGGGTTCTGTCAGTAAGCCAGTTGGCAACCCATCGAGTCACATAGGGATTTATGCCCAGCTTAATAAGTTTATTTATGATTCCAGAGTGGGGGATGGTGTCAAAGGCCTTGGCAAGGTCCAGATAGGCTGTGTGGACTGCCTTACCCTCATCCACAGCTCTGGAGACTGATTCGAAGAAGTCAGTCAGGTTCAGGAGACAGGATCAGCCCTTCACGAACCCAAACTGGGTGGGGTCCAGTGTTTGAAGGTTGCCAATATGTTTGTTTATAAATTCCATGATAATGCATTGCATGCCCTTGCAGATCAGGCATGTCAGACTGATGGGACAGTAGTTTTTGGGATCCAAGGTGGATCCCCCTTGTGGAGTAGGATAATTGTAGCTGTGCGCCACTCAGTGGGCAAGAAGCCTGAGGTGAGGGTATGATTAAACATGAGACTTAGGGGAGGTTCCAGTTCATTTTGTAGTTCATGTAGTACACAGCCTGGGATGTCATCTAGTCCCATGGATGCTGTATTCTTAGCTTTAGAGAGTGCAGTTTTTACCTGTGTGGCCATGATTACCGGAATTTGGCAATCTTTTTGTATTGAGATGGGCCCTTTAGGGAGTGAGAGAGGGTGAAGTTGGCACTAAATTGATCTGCCAGGATATTGGCAATATCCTTGGGATCAGTATATTTAATGCCATTCTGTTGTAGCTCAGAGCAGATCTGAGCATTGCCATTTAGATTCTTGACATAACTATAGAATGCCTTGTGGTTGTCTTTGGAATCTTTGGCAATTTTATTTTCATAATTAGCTTTGGAGGATTTTATGAGGGATCTCAGCTTCTTACTGAGGCTGGTAAGGGAGCTTTTTGCATCCTGGGATTTTCCTTTTTCCTGCCAGTCTATGGTACCCACACCTACATTTTGTCACTCAATAGTTCACCTACACATACATTCTGCCTGTCTATGGTTTACCTACACATACATTCTGCCACTCTTTTGTAGATTTTCCTTCTTTTGTATAGTTTGTTTATGGCAGTGGACCACCAGATTGTCTTCCTTTTTTTGGAGGAGAGTGTCTTGGTACTATTTGGGATGGCATGATTCATGCATGAGTGGATGTGCTCATATAGTGCCTTAGTGTAGTATTCAGCAGTTGAACTTTCAGATCTCGTCTGCATGGGTGTCATGAAGTTTATCACGTCTGACTTGAGTAGCATGAAGTTGGCTTTAGAGAAGTTTTTTACAAAGGTTTCCTTACTGGTGGGGGTGGGATGTGGATGTCAAGGGTGATTAGCTCATGGTCAGACTTGACCAATGAGGGGGTAACCACTGGTGTGGAGCATCTATCTCCCATGTTGGTAATGACCAGGTCTAGGATATTGGAGACCCTGGTGAGACAATGGATTAGTTGATCCAGGGCGTTGGAATTTATGAATTTCAAGAACCGTTGTGAAAAGATGCTGGTACTCGAGTAGTTTTCCCAGTTAATGGCAGGGTAGTTGAAATCACCCAGTATTAGGGTGTTTGGTTGTATCTTAATATTTTCCAGTATGTTTAGAAAGGTGTAGTGAGAATCTTGGGACATGGTGGGGGATCTGTAGTAAGCTTCAATTTGGATTGCAGTCTTACCTAGTGTTAGTTGTACCTGGAGAATTTTAGATGCATTGTGTTGGGCAACTAGCCTGGAGGTGCGAATATCCTTGGTGAATATGGACACTCCTCCACCTTTAGTTTTTCGGTCTTGGTTTGGTGGCCGAAAAGTGTGGTAAGAGTTGTAGCCTGGTATTGCAGGGGTGCTCTCTGGAGCCTTGAACTAGGTTTCATTACTGCACAGATATCGATGTTCTCCATTTTTAGGAGTGCCTCAAGAGAGTGCATTTTGAGGTTAAGACTTCTAGCATTGAGTAGCATTACCTTCAGATTTTGCATGCTTGTATCTGTTATGGTGGTGGTTTTGTCCTTTGAACCTTGCCTAAAAAAGACATTATAGGGGTGGGAAGAGCTTTAGCCAGTAACCTGTATCCCATGGGAGACAGGTACAGACCATCTCTGACAAAGCATCGTGGTTTGTTGATCATGTCATCCCAGACAGACAGATACTGGATCCCATTTGAATGACAACAGAAGCTTAGCCAATTGCTGAAGTCAATCATTTTGTCCTTATACTGTGGTATCATTCTGGGAGAAGGCAGGATGCTACTTAGGGCTAGGGTCATACCTGCCTGAGCCGCATGATCTGAGAGCTCTTCCATGTCTATTTTCATGTAGTCCAGGGAGGTTTGTCTCATGTTATTCACTCCAACATGGGCAATGACAGAGTCGTATTTGTACTTGTTGTGGAGTGACTTGAGTGCATGCATTATGTGGTGGATTCTGGCACCTGATAGGCAGCTGACTGTAATTTTCTCCTTGTTCAGCCTGGTGAGTGGGACATCAATGTGCCTGAAAGTATAGTCACCTATGACTAAAGTGTTGGGTACATTGTCTTGCCTTAGGGGCTGTTGTTGGGTGGCACACTGGTGTTGTGAGCTATGTGTCACTTTGGTTGTGACTAGTGTTTGTAGGTGGGTCTGTAGGTAGCATAGAATGGCAGGGTGTATTGGAATGTGTATGGTTTGTAGGTATCATAGACTGGCAAAATGTATGTGTAGGTGAACTGTAGACTGGCAGAATGTATATGGAGATGAAACTTAGAATGGCAGAATGTTTGTGTAGGTACCACAGAGTGGCAGAATGTATAGGAATGTGTATGGTCTGTAGATACCATAGACAGGCAGAATGTATAGGAATGTGCATGGTCTGTAGGTACCATATACTGACAGAGTGTATTTGTAGGTGAACCATAGACTGGCATAACATATAGGAATGTGTATGGTTTGTAGGTGCCATAGAGTGACACCATGTTGAGGAATGTATGCTGTCTGTAGGTACCAAAGAGTGGTAGAATGCATGTGTAGTGAACCATAGACAGGCAGAATGTATGTGTAGGTGAACCATAGAGTGACAGAATGTAGGTGTGGGTACCGTAGACTGGCAGAATGTATAGGAATGTATATAGTCTGTAGATACCATAGACTAACACAATATATAGGAATGTGTATGGTCTGTAGATACCATAGACTGGCAGAATGTATAGGAATGTGTATGGTTTGTACTTACCATAGACTGGCATAATGTATGTGTAGGTGAACCACAGACTAGTAGAATGTGTGTACAGGTGAATCATAGACTGGCAAAATGTATATGAAGTTGTATGGTTTGTAGGTTGCATAAAAAGGAGAATGTATAGGAAGTTGTATGCTCTATAGGTACCATGGACTGGCAGAATATATAGGAATGTGCATGTTCTGAAGGTACCATAGACTGGCAGAATGTATGTGTAGGTGAACCATAGACTGGCAGAATGTATGTGCAGTTGAACCATAGACTGGCCGAATGTATAGGAATGTGTATGTTCTGTCGTACCATACACTGGTAGAATGTATAGGAATGTTTGTGGGACCATAGATTGGCAGAATGTATGTGTAGGTGAACCAGGGGCATTTTGTGCTGACTTCTCTAAGCATGGGCTAAACTCTAAGCTAGGCATATAAGGGCCTCGGGGCCAATAGCCTAGAAACTTCCTATGATCCTATAATGACTGGAAGAATGTATGTGTAGGTGAACCATAGACTGGCAGAAAGTATTGGAATGTGTAGGGTCTGTAGATATCATAAACTGGCAGAATGCATAGGAATGTGTACAGTCTGTAGGTACCATAGACTGGCAGAATGTATGTGTAAGAAAACCATAAACTGGCGATTGTACATGAAAGTGTATACTCTGTAGGTAGCATAGACTGGCAGAATTTATAGGAATGTGTAGTCTGTTGGTGCTATAGACCTCTCCTGCAGTTTGCACTAGTGGTGGTCATGGTGGGTTATATGGAGGAGGATTTTAGTCTGCTCCACACAGCAGTGATGAGCTTGGTGATGGGTCCCTACTCTGGACCAGCAATAAAGAAGGCTCAGTCCTCACCACTGATTCCAGTGAGAGATGATCACTAAGAGCAAAGATGGATTCATGCAGTTTTTTCAGATGCAGCTCCCTGCACCAAACACAATTTCCCTTAAGAGCACACAGGAAGCATGCTCAAGAGCTGGGGCTGGATTCTCTTTCTCTCCATGTGCACACAAAACTCCACACTGACTACTTTGGAGGTCTGTGTCCCTGTTCCCAGTAGCTGACACTCATACACACCTGAGAAAAGCTGGCATAGATTTCCTAGCTGTCTCTCTTTCTGCCCAGACTCTGAGGTAATCATGCTGCCACCAGTGTAAAATTAATACTTATACAAAATGGTAGGGTGTGACCAAAGCAGCAAGCCTTTCAGGAGCTGCCAAAATGTCACTAAAATGAGCATAATTACCCTCAAGATGTTAAAAGTATTCTCTAAAGGACCAGCCACAATGAAAGGTATTAAAATATTTAATTATAAATTACAAAACAGAAAACAGAATATCAAATACAATAAACAACAGAACTTCAACTACAGACATAAAACATAATACAGTTGGATAGTTTCTCACAGATGCAGAAAACAATATTGAAATATCCTCTCTAAATATCCCTGACTAACTAAAGAATTATTGTTCCCTGACTGCTTACAAGGCAAGCTGATGTGCGTTGAGTGCCTTACCACAGCAAAAGCCAGATGATGTCTGTCTTTGTCTGTGTGGATGTGTGAGATATATATCCTGTCAGAAATCTTTCCTGTCAGGTTCCAAAGTGCTGCTGCGAGAGTTCCAAAAAAAAAGGATGCTGGTTAGAGGATGACATCACTTCTGGTCACCTGACCCTGGTACAATACACACACAGAGATTTGCTAAGATCTGTGGCAGCATCTGAAAGCGATAACACAATTTAAAACTTTCCACCCATCCTGTGTTGCCTATTAAAAGATAGACATTTAATCAGTTATGATAATACTGTCTGACATACATGTTTATCTTCTTTCTATCCAGCAAGACCCACTGTTGATGCATTTTTAACATAAGCAGCTTCACAAATATATTTTAACTCAAACATCTGTACAAATCACTGTGATAGACAAATAACATAAAATTCTACTCCAGCTAGCTATGCTGGCATATATACACGTGCTCCCCTACTCTCCCTGGCACAGATGGCACTACCTTGTAACATCAATAAAAAATATAAGAGCCACAGTAAAGCAAAAATCTGTACGAAAAAAATGAATGTAAAAAAGCAAACCCAGCAATGTACCATACAATTTTAATAAAACAAATATAAAAAAGCAAAGTTTTTAGGTGCACTGAGGAAGGGTTTTAAGTGAACCTGAAAGCTTTGTTTTTTTATCTTTGTTTTATTAAAATTACATGGTATGTTGCTGAGTTTGTTCACTACCTCATAAAATCACAAGCCATGCCAAGGTTCATGGTCCTCCATTCAGCTGACATGGTTACACTTACAGAAACAGCAGAGAAATATTGATGTATCTCATGGTCACGTGTAATTCAGTATGCCAACTGCAATGCAACATGAGGTAACTCAGTTGCACAATCTGTGGTGGGACCTTCACATATAGGAACCATTTTCCAATATTTGTGTATTGGATTGTAAGGTGAGAAGTGGCAGCATTGTCACTGCTAATTAGTCTTGAATACAACCTCCTGTACAGCAATTCCATTCCATTATACAAGAAGTGGAGTTAAAATCCTTGCCGAGGAGCGGCCTTAGGTCAGCTGGTGCCCTAGGCAAAAGGGCTCCACGGCGCCCCCTACCACACCATCTGCTGCCCACATCCTGGTCTACCTACACCAAATAAATACTGGAAAAGTGCCCCTGCTACAGTGGAGCCCTAGGCAGCTGCCTAGTTGGCCTATGCCTAAGGCCGGCAGAACCATATCGTTAACCACACTTGTGCAATGCTGCCCCTAGGTGCTGAGTAGTGTGCATGGCACCATGTAGAAATAGCTTTGAAGTCTTGGTAGCAAGCATGATGTAAAAACTGAGCAATTCAGAGAGTATAATTATTTCAGGATGAATTTTATAATCACCATCCTTAGACACCTACATTTATTAGCTGAAATGTGAAAAGAGTCAGGTGGTTTCATCTCACTTTTGAAGAAATCAGAGGTGCAAGGTCAAAAGCTGCTACAGGCAATTTTACTACTTGATTCTTTATAAGCACTGGATCACAGCTTGTATAAAGTGCTACTCTTTCATTTTCAGTTTTTCCAAGTATAGTTGTTTGTTATGTAACTACATAAGAAATTAGTTCTCACATTACTCTTATGTGGGGGAAATGGAGTGGTACCAGAAGGCTAAGACAATGTTGCTGAAGGATTTACTCAGAGTGCTTGATAATACATTTAGGCTGGTCTTGCAGTCAGTAGCATTGCTAGGGTGGGGGTGAAGGGGACAGAAGCCCTGGGTGGAATGTATTAGATGTTTGATTAGTATATGCCAATTGGTCTTCAGTGCAGTTCATTATTGGCCTTCATTTCTGAACTCAAGTTTTTAGCACTTTGTGTGTGGAATAAACTGTAGCAGCTGCTTGCTACAAATGCCACAATCAGTCTGGTACAGTTTGAAAGGAAAGAAGAACTTTTTTAAGAACTGAAGCTCTTTTAACTCTGGGCGAGCAGGGGGATGGTACCAGACAGTAAAATAACTAGCTACATCTCTGCTTGAAGTAGGGTTTTGTGCTAAGCTATTTGCCAGTGGTGGCTGGTGACTTCAAATCAAAGTTAGGCTGCAGGAGACAGCTGAATGGGTGGGGTCGGTGTGAATGGGTGTGGCCAACTAGAAAGGAGAGGAGCTATGCTCAAAAAACACAAAAACTGTAACTTTAATTAAATTTGCTGCCCTGGGTGCCAAACCATCATTATGAGAGTCCAATCAAGACAAAATGAAGTGTAGAAAAAAAAAATATTTCAATGCATTGGCTGCATGACAGCTTACTTAATATCTTGATGTAAACAAAAAGATTGTGAGGCATGAAAAAATAAATTACTTTTTAAATACATGCCAGTCAAAATCAAGTATAAAAAAACAATTAGCACTCAACTCAAGCCACTTCTCCTTGCGCTGCAATTCTAATTATAATTTATATTCAGTTTTATTAAAGTACCAAGTAACACGCTGAAAGTAGCAATCCCTGTGAAACTCCCACTTGTAAAAATGTTTCTTATCCAAAAAAGTCCTACTGCCTGACAGCAACTATCTAATCGTTTCATGGGGAAAACATGATCAAAGTAAAAAATGAAAAGCAAACAAGAAACAAGCTCAACATACATTGCTTAAAGGATTACTGCACAGGTTATGGACCGCACACGATAGATTGGCATTCTGTTTAGCTTGCAGGTAAAGCCTGCAAAGATGACTGCAAGTCTCCAACAAATGTAATGAGCTTCTTAAAATAATGTAATCCTGTCCCTTAAATACTGTCATATGTATTTCAATACCCAAGGCTTATACATTATCTAGTTATGTAAGTATTCTCTGCATGGCAACAACAGAAAGGCTTTCAATGTTGGGAATTCTTTAACAGTATGTTTATTAAAGCTTACTTGCATTTTACAATCTCAGACAAGATTACCTGATGGTCATTAAAGCACTGCTACTTAAACACAGAGCAACAGTCACTTTCTGAAAAATAATAAGCATAAATCAACAGTATAAAATATGACAGAAACCAGAACATTCTGCAAAATCAAGGATAGATGAAAAGCCACTGTAGTACTTCTGTCTACCTTGGATTTGGGGGTACTCTGCACATTTACACTGTATAACTGCTCCTTACCTTGCTTGGACACATCCAGAGTCACTACTTGGGGGAGTGGGGTGCAACAAGTATGTCACAATTTGAAATGTTTCTGGCTGACTGTGATGGCCCTGACACGTTTGTCATACCTCTCAACCTCAGAGCAAGAAATATGGACAAAGCTATACATAGAAGTGGGACAAAGGCCCAAAATAAGGACAATTTTTAAATATTGCTCTTATAAACTTAGAATAGCAGGTCTTGCATTAGTATGAATTTTCTGAAGGGTATGAAATCTGAAACTCAAATGTCTGTCATTATTTTCTAACTTCAGTCTTTAATGATTTGCCACTAATTTGCCAAAAAAACACAATTTTATGAAAAACAGACCAAAACGTGATGCAAAAATATAAATAGCCACACAATACAGCTGGCAACCTGTCAAAGAAGGGACACTTTTTTAATAATAGTACTGCTAACTTGAGCAGCTAACAAAATAAAAGAATCTACATGCATTTCTAAAATAAAAGTAATCTATAACTCTAATTATTACAGTTATTTATTAATTGTAAACTCTCCATGTTTTCTTCCAAAATTTCCATTTTGCAGAGGGATTATTGGGGAAAAGCAACATTTTGAGTCAAAATCAGGGACAGTTGAGAGGTTTGGATATGCCTAATTATATAAAGCAATTCATTTGCACATACCTCTCAACCTGTTAATGCAGGAAATCTGGACAAGGCCAATTATACTGGGGGAACATATAAACAGTACTAAAAATTGCTCTTGTATAAACTGAGACAGTTGACAGAATAACAGGTCTTGCTTTAGCATGCATTTTTCTGAAGGTTATGAAGTCTGAAACTCAGTGTCTGTCATTATTTAGTGACTTAATTCCTAAATTAGTTGCCAGAAAACTACAACTTTTATGAGGAACAAACCAAAAATAAGCAAAAATCTATTAATTCTGGAAAAATCTGGACAGTTGAGAGGTATAGTTCAGCTGGGGCTGTCTGAGTTTGCTGCCCTTCCCCCCTCACAAAATCATGGTCGAATGGAGCCTCCCCCCTGCAGCCATTCCAATGAACCATTACTTGGCTATTTCACCCCATTTACCATAAACACTAATGTGCATACTGCTTTACTTCTGCGATGATTTGGACTTCATTTGAAAGTTTTATTTTGAATTTGACAGCACAAACACTAATAGATATCTGTTAAAAAAGCAATGCAGTCCCACAATGAAAACAGACTTAGCATTAAAACTTCTCTGCCCTTGAAACTCACATTCATTGAAACAGCATTGAAACCCACATTCAAAGAAAATACATTTTGCCAGTGGCAGATAAAAATTAACTTTGGGTCTGGGCTGTTTTCAAATCACAGGACCCTTGCACACAAAACATATGCGTGTTCTTTCATACACCTGATTGTATTAAATTATATTCCTTGGACAATACAGTACAGTTTTAGAGGGCATTTTAAATTTATTGTTTTGAACATTTTTCCAGTAAACAATGAAACAAAATGCATGCACCAATAATGACAAAACTGCCCAATTCACAACATTTCCATCATAAAAGTCTACTGAAACATCTACAGTCCACCAGTATCAGTACATATGCACAATCTCTGAAGAAGTAAAAGTCATCTAAATAATTCCACATTAAAGAGGTCTGTAACAAATGAAGAGGTTGCTGCTAGCAAACAACTTTATATTTCTTTGTTTCATCTACAAATAAAGTGCCTGTTGCCCTTGAGGAATAAATTGCCTATGTTACACTAAAAAAAAAATGATAAGCTACTAATATTGCAATAGAGAATGGATGGCAAACTGATAACAGGTTCATAGTTACTAGGTATCTTTGCCAGAAAGTAGCGCAGCATCCACCCCCTTTGCAATGCAGTACAGTATCAGCAATACATCTATCTACTGTGGGAGTAGAACCCACAGCCTTCTGCATCAAAAGCAAGCACACTACCTGTTGTGCTATTAACAATGCAAGTAAATTCAGCATAAGCAGCACTAAACTTTTTCTCTCCTTCAGCTCTCAGCTCCTTGTAAAATCTACTCACAGCTGTATCTCTGAACTTTGCAGCACAAGAAATCTGGAAAAAGCCAAACTTTATTGAGGGGGGGGGTAAAAGCCCAAAAACCAGGGACACATTTTAAACATTGTTTGTATAATGTTGGAAAGTTGCTAGAATAAAATGCTGTGTTACCACCATACATTTCATTGCCAAGTCTTGAACCCAGGGCCTTGTGGAAAACAGTCAGAGCAACATACCACTATGCCAAATCAGCAGTTTTATGAAAGAGAGGAAGATTGAAACTTAAATGGCTACCATTTATTGAATTCAGTTCTCACCATAGCTGTCAACCTCTTAGCACAAAACACCTGAACAACACCAATAATGGGGAAATACAGCCCCCAAACATATTCAGTGAATTTAGTTCTCACCATAGCACTCAACCTCTTAGCAAAAAACACCCGGACAAAGCCAGTAATGGAGGAATACAGCACCCAAACATATTCAGTGAATTCAGTTCTTACCATAGCTCTCAACCTTAGCACAAAACACCTGGACAAAGCCAATAATGGGGGAATACAGTCCCAAAAATAGGGACACATTTCAAATATCCATCTTATAAACTTAGAAAATTGCTAGAATAAAAGCTTTTGTGTTACTGTGTACTTTCTGAAGAATATGAAGTCTGAAATTCAAATGCTTGTCATTTTTATTTAACATTTGTTAACCAGGAAAGTCTGATTTGGAACAAAAGTCAATTTTCAGCAGATGTCCAGGGAGAAACACTCCAGATGCATGTGTTTGTAAGATGGGAGGCCACCAGACCAAGACCACAGGGAAAACATGCAGACTCCACACAGAAGGCACCCCAGCCAAGAATCAAACCAGAGAACCTGCAGCTGTCAGGCAACAATGCTACCACTGCACCACTGACTTTGTAAGGACACAGCAATACATAAACCACAGATTTCATGAGGAACAAAACAGAACAAGTATGAGGGAAAAATCTGCAATTTTTTTACAAATGGTGGTGGGTACGGATTTCAGGCTCTTGCCACATGGGCCCAAGGTACAGGATTCAAGCCTGTTCTCTACCCACCACCATATAGCACTTGGGACAACATACACACACACACACACACACACACACACACACACACACACACACACACACACACACACACACACACACACACACGCACACTTTGTATTCCTTGCCTCAAAGTTTGTAACATCCATAGCCCGTAAATGCATCCAAAGTCCATAAAACAAGTTGTAAAGCCTGTAAATGCATCCAAGCATGTCCTTACATCTAGTCTGTGATGACAAGAGCAAGTCCTTCCTGTGAGAGCAGAGCAAGCTGGGTACTACCCAGCCTGTGGACATTGCAGTCCGATGCCCCTTAAAGTCTATGCAGTTGTAACTGCATAGACTTCTGGGATAGTGCTTCTGCATTCTCTCTTCCTAATCCAGACTGCTGGTGAGACAGTCTGGATTCTGTGTGCATGCTTCAGACTGGTTCACCAGCAGTCTGGAAATGCCACGAGTGCACATGCATGATGTTCTGCAACTCGCGTTTTAATTTTTGTATTTTCTTTTTTTATTTTATTTTCTTCTTTGTTTACAACTGGGGGGGGGGCTGCAGTCCTGCAGCCCAGTAGCACAACCCCCCCCCGCTATTTGCCTAGTGTATAGCTTCTAACTATTGCACATCTTCAAGTGCTTTTAATGGTAACCATTTCAAATGTTGAGACCCACTAGAGCAAGTCCCAAAAAGTGGAGACTGAATGGCCAAAATAATGGACTTACATATACTATGTCTGAAATGCCAGTTCTCTGAATAATCCCTTTTCTCCAAGATATGGCAGTCTCAGAGTTGGTATATATATGTGTGGTGGGTGTGGGGAGGCTCCCCAGTTTGACGTTTTAAGGAGAAGGACATTTTTCGAGATTCACTCTACTGTGGGTTTTTGGTCTTTGAGTTTTTTTCAGCTTTTTGACACTCTGCATTTTGAGTACAGACATTTCAATAGGGAGTAGGTTTTAACAATAAGAGTTAACATATCACTGTAATGAGTGGAAATCTTAAGCCATTTGGTGAATGGGGAAAACTTTGTCAGTAGTGTTATATGCCTAATAATTGATAAATTGTCTGAACAGATATGTAGGACTATCAAACACACGAGCAGTATGATATCCAGACAACGGGGATGATAATGTGGTAAAGGGGTGCAGTCATACTAGATAAGAGGAAGAAGAATAATGACAGTTCTGGCAAAACCAAAATAAAACAAAATTCTCAGAGGCAAGTATTGAGCTGCTGTTGTAGAGCCTCTGTTTCCAAAGTGGACTGCTCTTTGGGAAGGATACAGCCAACTGGGCTTACTGACAATAATGCTGCATGTAGCCAAGATCATATATATGAAATAGTCTCCTGCCAAGGCCAGCATCATTACACATACTGTGGAGAAAACAGCTGTCCATATGGAGAGGGAAGGTAGGTTGCGACACCTCTGATGGATGCAGAGGAGTTTTAGCACTCTGTCAGAGGTATTGACACTTCCTTATTGTTCCACACTGTTGTACTAGACATGGGAACAGATCCTTATAATGTGGCAAGAACATCCATTTGAGATGCCCAAGATATGTTGCAGTATTCCTGTGTAACTGTATATTTAACTTCCCTTGCCCCAGTAGTCCATTGCCACCGCTGGTTGTTTGTCTGTTTTGGGTTATACAGGAGCACCAGGGATTCAACTTGTGTGGCTACCTGTATGAGGTACAGTGTTTAAATGCTCAGTGTCCAAACACTGATACTACTGCAACTGATGTTTAGGTATACTTCTGGTGTTGGGTCATAACTATACAAAGTATTGGGCTGTGTGTTCACAGGTGATTCTATGCCTATCACATGATGTCTGAGGATATTCAATCTCTAATAATGATGATGGTGGGGATGATGCAGCATAGTTAAGGAGTACAGTATGTGTTTGTGACACAGGAAATGTTATCATCAAATCTCTTATTAAGATCATGGACACAGACTCTATACCTGCAGACATCCAGGAGTCACACACTACACTGGGAAGATAGGTTACTTGGGATACTTGTAGTCAGGGAAGCATGATACCCCCCTACATAACAATTGTCAGAATATGCCATTATCCCATTGGTAGGAGGATAGACACAAGGGGGAGTACTGGTGCTCATTGGACACATGGTTATTGCCCTCCCCCTGAAGTTGCTGTATCAATGACTATGACTGAACATATGTGCAGTTCCATCATGGAGGTACAGACTAATACCACCACAGCCATTTCTAAGTTCATATGGTGACTGCACAGTATGAAAAATGATCTCCAGTAATACATGTCACATATGTATATGACAGATTTGACAGACTGTATAATATATCACAAAATCAACCAGTGATTCAAACCACAGCCAAGGAAGTTACAATTATTTTCCAAAAGTAAGAAATTTTATTGTAGGTAAAAAGGTCTGAAGAAGTGGTGTAAGTAGCACTACGAAAGTGCTTACCTACAATAAAATTTCTTACTTTTGGAAAATAACTGTAACTTCCTAGACTGTGGTTTGAATCACTGGTTGATTTTGTGATTTATTGAATTTTGGACATTTACTGGTGATTCATTTACACTAACCGTGACCTTGAAGAATTGTAGACTGTATAATATAGTAACACATGCTTTGCCCTCTCATGCTCACCTGTCACATGAGTCACAATCCACAAAACTGTTTCACTGCTACCTTCACAAATGATGGCAACTGTTGCCATGGAAAGTCTAGATACAGTGTTAGCACGTCCATGGCTACATCTATTGTGAAGGTGCTTATGACCTGGAGAGGATGTCCTCATGGCTGTGGCAGTTATGGTAGTGGCACATCTGGTAAACAGACACTATTCACACTCACATAGCATACTGATTTCTAGCAAAGACCATGCTATGACCATTGCACCTATTGGAAGAGGAAGATCTTGTGGATAGGTGAATGTACAGAATGCAGAAAACTTCTACCATACATGCCCTGAATCTGTCCAGTAGAACAAGATGCATTGATGCAACTACTGCTAAGGCTGTATGCCTGCAGATTCATATTCATACTACCACAGCCCCCCAGTACTTCATACATGCAGACGTGCAGTTACACTAGTTGTTTGCAAAGGCTTTTAAAAGCATTTTTCAAGTTTTATCAGATTTCTAGAGCATCCATCATGCTTGTTATTTCTGTGACAAAATTATTTCTGGACTTTTTTGGTCATTTTTTTTTAAATATTTTTTGATTTTTTAATAAAGGCTTGTGGAAGTTGAATTCAATGTTTTTTGTTTTTGCAAATTAAAAACATGGATTTGAAACATAATAGTTGGTACTGAGATCTTGAAAGCTGTCAGTCAGAAGGGTTCTGTGTGGCTACACAAGTCTCCTTTCATTAATGAAACACATTTGATGCACACGTAACAAGCAATCTGTTTGGACATGTTTCCTTTCCCATTTTCTGAGATACTTTTGCATATTTTATTTATCTATTTATTAGTCCATTGTTGACTCGTTTAGTTCAATTAAGTTTGTGGCTTCTTTTCAGGAGAGAACTGAGGTGGTATTTATATTACTAGGGAAAATTTGACCAGGTATTTGGTGAACTTCCCCTACTCATTCACAAGTGAATTGTTGCCTTCCTACATCACTACCAGCTGCAGAGGTGGTGCAGTGTATATGCAAGAAGAATGGCAGAGGGTAGAGACCATTATGTTGTGAATGGCGTTTGTACAAAGTCATTGGTCAAGAAAAGCAATATGCAAATAGTGCTTAGCTGACTTATCAAATATTATTACAGAACTGGCATTGAGTGAATTAACTGACTCTCAGCTGTATTGTTTGCTGGATAAAGAAGAACATGGTGATGATTTTAAGATTTTGTGGTCGCGGTGGTTGAGAGATTAAGGGATAAGGAAGAAGATGATTATGATAGTGTACCAGTGATTAGTGAGAGTGGTGATAAAGGTATAAGAGTCCAGAAAACATATGCAATGGTTGCTGGAATTAGAGTTTCTACACAAAAAGGTACTGTTACATCTGTTAAAGAAGAAGAAGAAGAAGAAGAAGAAGAAGAAGAAGAAAAAGATTTATGGTGAGCATTCAAAGTAAACAAAAAAATGACCTGATAATTGATAGATATATAATATGTATGAGACCAAATGATTGTGTATCTGGGCTTTACGCCAAAAATATAAGGGTTCCTATTAGAGTTGGGAGAGGCACAAAATAATGAAAATAATAAGGTCATTGAAAAACATTTATAGTGAAAGAAATTCAGGATGGCAAAAAGATATGTGAAGATATAGTGAGTGAAGTTGAAGAAGAAGAGGTACAATTTGTAATAAAAAGAAGTGTAATTGGTACTAGGGTAAGAGTAAGGGTAAGAACATTTTAATTTAAAATCTTTCCCTAAGTTTAAGAAGGAAAAAAAGAATAACATGTTTTTTTCCAGTCAATGTTAATAGTGTTGTCAACAATGGAAGAAGACTAGCAATATTACAATGAGGTATGGAAGTTTATGGATTAATTGGGATTTCTGCACCAACATCAATGGCTGAAAGGATAGATTTTTTTTTGAAAGTTTGAAATCATATGTATTGGTTAATGTGAGTTTTATTATGATGTGATTTTAATTGTACTATTTGAAAGTTAAGTAAAAAAGTATGGACTAATGTTAAAAAGAAGGGGAATTTGTAAAGTATGGTAAGATGAACATTTGATAGAAGAATGAATACATGTATAAAAGGGGAAATAGAAATAAAAAAATAGATTTTTTTCATCTTATCAGAAGGTGTGTGTGCGGGAAACAGGTGGTGGTGTTTTGTTAAATTTTTTTTTTAAGATCATAAGGCTATTTGTATGGATTGTGGTTGCATAAAGAAATGATGGATAGACCTGAAAAAAAATTTTGATTAAAAAAAACTGATTTTTAATGTAAATAAAACAATGTAAAAAAAATGTGATGTTTAGGCAAATATATTTTCCAAAGGGTAAAAAGAAGAAGCTTCTCCTTATTTAGCTAAATTAGTTAAGGAAGACATAAGTATTATAAGAGTAATGAGAGATGTTAATGGTAATGTAAAATGTAAGCAAGATAAGATTGCAGAAATTGTAAATAATTATAAGACTAATATATATATATGTGTATACACACACACACACACACACACACACACACACACACATATATGTGTGTGTGTGTGTGTGTGTGTGTGTGTGTGTGTGTGTGTGTGTGTGTGTAGAGAGAGAGAGAGAGAGGAGAGAGAGAGAGAGGAGCGCTACAAAATCCTGAAAACCCAAAATCCTGAGACCAAAATCTTGAAAGATCAAAATACTCAAAACTCAAAATACTGAATCTGATAATAATGAAAACACACAGGATACCAGCACTTACTATATTCTACCACAAGTACATACAGAAACAAATAAAAAACAAACCATATTACTCTTCTCCAAGTATAGGCAGGGGGCATGGGCCTGCACACACCCCCTGCTACTTAAATATATCAACTCATCTGGAGCATTTCTCCCTGGGCCTCCGCTGAAAACAGGCTCTGTGGAACCTAGTCGGACTTTCCCGGTCAACAAATGATAAATAAAATAAAATAAATAAATAAATAAACTCCAAGATTGCACTTAGCGTGAAGTGCAATCTTGGAGTTGATATATTTAAGTGCAGGGGGTGTGGGGGTGCAGGGTAGCTTGCTCCCTTGCTTATAGTTGAAGGGTAATATATTTCTGTATGTACTTGTGTTAGAATATAGTAAGTGTTGGTATCCTGTGTGTTTTCAGTATTATGAGATTCAGTATTTTGAGATTTCAGTATTTTGAACTTTCAAGATTTTGGTCTCAGGATTTTGGATTTCAGGATTTTGGGCTTTCAGGATTTTGTAGAGTTAAGTATATATATATATATATATATATATATATATATATATATATATATATATATGGTTCCCTATCAAAAGCCTGAAACACTATAAGCTTGAAAATCAAAATCCTGAAACCAAAATCCTGAAAACTCAAAATCCTGAAAACCCAAAATCCTGAAACTCAAAATCCTGAAAACACAAATAATGCTAATATGCCAATACAAAGACACTAATATCTACTGACTGACCTTGACCCTAACCCTAACCCTAAGGTCCGTCACTATCACACGCTTCCTAACCCTAACTCACTTAAACCGCCCCTAACCCTAATTTTTGTCACTATTGCATACATGCCTAACCTGCACCCTAACCCTAACTCACTTAAACCGCCCCTAACCCTAACATAAAACCAACCGCACACTTACCTGAACCCAACGCATGACCTAACACCACAGGGCTAACAATAGCAAAGCCACAATGCCATCAGTATGTCTATTGTGTGTTTTCAGGATTTTGAGTTTCAGGATTTTGGGTTTTCAGGATTTTGAGTTTTCAGGCTTTTGGTTTCAGGATTTTGATTTTCAAGCTTATAGTGTTTCAGGCTTCTGATAGGGAACTATATATATATATATATATATATATATATATATATATATATATATAGATATAGATATAGATATAGATATATATATAGATATATATATATAAACAACAAAAACTTGTTTGGGGTGTTATACAATTGCCATAGGTAATATGAAACTATTACAAAAAATATTGATTTAAGGGAATCGGGAATTGTGTTTAGTGAAATAAATAAGATTCAGTATCAGGTGTGGATGGGATAGGTTATGGAGTTTGCAAGTATATGAAGGTTTGGCAAAAAGAGATACTTTTAAATATATTTAATGAATGGTAAAAAGGAGAGCTTGAGGAGGATATTTGTAAAGGGACCATAAAATTCATATGGAAAAAGAAATGGAATAGACTTCAAATTGGGAATTGGAGGGCTGTGACATTAAATAATGCTGACTGCAAAATATTTATGAAAATTTTACAAATGAGATGTAATAATACATTGCAGGAGGTGATGTCTGCAGGCCATTATAGCATAAAAGGGAGAGATAATCAAATATTATTATAATAAAATTGAGAGTGTGGATGATTTTATACTTAGGAATGGTGTGAGACTGTATGGGATTTAAAGAAAGCACTTGATTTATGGAAACATAATTTGTGGAATATTATGGAAGAATATGGGTTTAAAGATAGGGTAATTTATTTATTAAATAATACTGTAAAACTGGTAATTAATGGATGGTTCATTTTGAGATTTATTTAAATACAGGTGTAAAGCAAGGGTATCCAATGAATAGTGTATTATTTTCTTTGCTTATAAATGTCATGGGGAGAAAGTTTCTATAGGAATCAATGATGTTAAATATTATATTGAAAACAGCATATAAATCCCTTGTTTTTTATTGTATGCGGATGATTTAGTATTGATTAAAAAAGATTTAGATGAAGAAATGGTTGATTTTTGTAATTACATGGTTAGGGGTGGTGGGTTTAGTTTTAAATAAAGAAAAAGTAAAGGATTAAGAGTAGGATATA
The DNA here is from genome assembly GCF_019279795.1 of Protopterus annectens. Lineage (NCBI taxonomy): Eukaryota > Metazoa > Chordata > Ceratodontiformes > Protopteridae > Protopterus > Protopterus annectens. Next base: position 1,705,653,398 of record NC_056741.1, on the reverse strand, counting down.
ATATACATGGTGTCCTTTTTTATAAAGAAGAACTTGATACATTTGGGGACGAATTTCATAAAAATGAAGTTAGGGAAGGGCAATTACATTTTTAATTGAAAAAAAATAAAAGTATCCATAATTGTGGAAATTATTTAGACTATCATATAAGAAAAATGTTTAGTTAATTATTACAGTAAACATAGGAAAGACTGGCTATTTGGCTAAGCTTTTTATGTTATCTAGTAATAAAATAAATTATTATAATATATGTGGATGTTTTGGAGTTCCACATTTAATCTAGCAAAGAGAATGCAATGAAGGCTTATTTATTGGTTATCTGTAATATTTGAAGTACTAGACTGAAAGACATTTAATAAGAATTGGGATTTAACTGAAATTTTGTCAAAGATTTGATTTGGGTTATGGCAACAACCATAGGGGTAATTATGATAAGTACTATGGAGAAAAATAATTGAAATATGTAAATAACGTACATATTGTGGGTGTATTCTTATTTTTATTTTTGTTTTATGTTTGTATTTATTTTGTTGAAATAAAATACCCCTATCGTCTTCAGGTACCATGGGATCTTGTCTATCTACCTGAGCTACCACCAGCTCAAGTAATCAGGACATAGTTTGTCTAATCTGATGTACAACACACTCAGCAGTGCAGTGTCCTTCCCCCTACGCTGCCCTGATGTCTCAAAAATATATCTAACTAATGTTGGAATAAAGCCCACACCATTCTGCACCAAAGGTGAATGTGCTACCTGTTCTTTCACTGATACTGCCTGATATGATATATTAGGTAGGATAATGTGCCAGAATAATATGTTACACATGCATAAATTATATGCTATAGATGAGCCTCCTCCCTGCTTCTAAATTTGGAATGATGCTGATAAGAGTTTGTATTTTGCATTTAGATTTGGTCCCCTGATATAAAAGACATCATCAGAGTAGGGTCCGAAGAAAATAGATGAGACTCTTCATCCTAAGCTAACTACACTATTTTCTTATTTTCCCTTTGGAAGCATTTTTTTTTATTTTTACCATATAGTTGATAGTCACTTGTCTTTGATCTTTGTTCTACTGGTAAAAATTTGATATTTTGCTATAAAGATATGCACAGCAATTCCAGAAAGGATTTCCATTTGCAACCTATTAAATGCAACAGTTACTCACCATTTGAATAGCAAATTATTATGTTAATAATTTGCTAATGACTTTATTGAGACTAGGTTTGTCACCATCTTAAGTAGGGACTGAAGTATGCAACATTTAAATTCTCACTGACATTTGATAACTCAGTCATTGGTATCTGCATACAGCTTTATTTAACACTTCACTCTCACAGAAAACTAGTTTTGTATTGGCTGAATGTAACCTTCAACAACATATATCACTACATGGAGAACTTTATTATTTTCATAAAACTAAAATTTCTCACCCCGGCCATCAGGGCTAAATTATATATAGAAATTGCATATAAGTAAGTTCTGGCTATCACTATTTCATTTTGAAAAAGTCTGTGTTTTACTGTGGATGAAAAGCTCCTTGTGAATTAAAGGCTTTATTCATTTTACTGCTCGTGGTGTTTTAGGATTACTACTGATTAGGAGCTTCCTTTCTAGAGTTGGTTACTGTTCGTACCAGGTAGAATTCATCTTTTGGTTTCAGTAGTAAATTATATTTGCCACCTTAATGACCAGGAACTTCAATAAATCATTTATTTACTTTTGTTGTATGTATGTATTTATTTGAAATTTGGTAACTAGCTAAGTGGACTGGTCAAATGACCCTTTTCAGCAATGACTATTGCAATGATGAGCAATGCTTGAAATATCCCATTAATCTTCAAAAGGAGCAAAGTACATAATGAAAAAAAAATCAATAACAAAAGTGAGACTGCTTAGTATGTTGCATGATAAAATGCATATCAAAATGTTATATAGAGAGAGAAGGAATAACTTGGACACAATATTTACAATATTTCAAGCAATGTGGAGATATGTACAATAATTACAATATTTACAGTGTAGAGTTCTCTTAGCAGAATAATATATCTGTCTGCAAGACTAAAGAACTTATCAACTATTGTGAAAACAATCACAGACAGCTTGTTTTAGGAAAGGTTCCTTCAGTTTAGCCATGAAGTCATCCAATATTATTTGAAAATGTATTTCTCCAGGTAGTTGATTTCATTTTTTCTAGCTTGAGTTTAGTGAAGGCCTTTTCCCCTTTAGTTGTGCCAAAACATTGTGTTATCAAAGTAATGTCATCATCCTGACTTCCTCTCAATAAGTATGATGGTTTCCTTATTTGCAAGGTTGATTTTAGTGAGGGCATTGATCCAGCATGAATGCTTAGTAGCATAGTAGTTTGGCTAGTAACCGGTCGCCAGTGACATTTCTTTAAGATATCACAGTGCTGTGCATGTGTGTCAGCTAGAAATACAAAATGACAGATTTTGTTTTCTAACACCTGTAGTTTTTGTCTCTTGGTGCTATTGTGAAGCCTATTCAATTCTTAGAATAAGGACAGTTCTAGTTATGGAATGCATCGGAATTAGTGATAATAAGTGTGAAATTTTGTAACAGACTTTCAGCTGTGAAACTATTTTGTTGATTGCAATGTCTGTATGCCTTGAGACTGTTAAGGCCCAGTGAAGCAGGAAGCCTAGATATTTTTGTTATATAACATTACATATTGGATTATTTGAGTTATACCTTACAATTATTGGGAGGCTACCCCATCACCCCACAGTAGCTATTGTATTGATTACAATACCCGCCTGAATGCATTTACATGTGCTCTGAGTACTTGCTGCTGTGTATGTTTCCCATTAATAATCGGGAGGAGATGGACCAGTTTTGGTGGAGTAGCAAATGACAAAATGTTAGATTTTCTTAGATTAATTATTAATGATATTGTCCTGTAATGTGTAAGGGTTATATCATCTGCATGTATAATCATGTTGGCCTAGGGTATGTTATAAGGTAAGTCATTTAAAAATAATGAAAACAGTAAAGGGCCAATAACTGACCCTGTGGATATTTTAGTACTGAATATACCTATATCAGACAAGATATTCCTGTTATATACCTGGAAAGTTCTGCTTTGCAGATAACTTAACCACCAGATATAATTCAGTCCAAAACTGAGTTTTTATAGTATGTTGAGCAGAAGGGTATAATTTACATTTTCAAATGTTCTTGTCAAGTCCACAAAGAGCCTGGCAGTAAGTTAGCCATTGATCATTTTGCAATAAATTGAGTTGGTGCCTGTATAAAGTGGAGTGATTGTGCTGAAGGCATTAATTAAGGCATGCTGTTTAAAACAAAGGCTTTGTACAACAGTTTTCTAATGTTTCTTTAGTGGTCAAGATTAAAAACTGGCCTGTAGTCTTTGAAATCTTGTGACTGACTTTGGTAATGGAATTATAACTGAGTGCTTGAAGAATGATGGGACTGAAGATGTACTAAGTGATACGTTACAGACATGAGTAAGAAGTCTGGAAGTAGAACATGCTGCTATTTTTAGGAAGGCAAGGTACAGTTTATTAAATGTTGCCCCAAAGTAGTGTTTTGTTTTAAAAAATAAGGTTCAGTTTCTTTGATAGCAAGCTGTTTAAAGTGGAATATAGGGCAGTACTTAGAGAATATAGTTGGGGGAGGGTTGTCATCCTTAAATGATTGCTGGAGATGGATTTGGGAAGGAATTGATTTCTCTGGAGTAGTAATCATTTCTAGCTGGAGGTTTCTATAGGAGGATGTCAATGTAACTTTTATTATCACCATAATCTAGGTTAAGGGCTGTGTGTTTTGAATCCGTGATTGTATTGTTTATGTATAGGACTTCCATCCATTGTATTTTGGTTGGTCTTTTCACACTTTGTTTGAAATCTGATGTGGTATTATTTACTGCCATGACAATAGAAAATAATTCACATATGCTACAAAAACTTTTTTTTCCTTTACAAATATACCTCCTCATACTTGTTTGCAAAGTTATAATATTGGTGTATGCAGTGTTGCTGGATCAGTCAAAGTTTTATTGTCAAGAAAATAAAAATACTATGTGGTCCATCAAAATTCTAGGCACTTAGATTTCCTTTCAGTATGGACACTGTAGTACATAATGAGAATATGGCAAGAGTACAGTAGACCTGTGGTATCAGCCTTACAATTAGATATTAATTCAAGTTTGCATCGACCCAAGTTGGCAAGTCAGTTAAAGGAATGTTGTTTTTCAATGAAGATTGAAGAAATATCTCCAGACGCCAGGAAAAATTTCCCCTATTAATAAATAAATAACTTTAGATAGCATATCATGTATTTTTCCAAAAATGCATAATCCCCTGGCATATCTGTAATTTAAATAATTTGTCACCCCCACCTCCTAATGTGCAAAATATCACTGTTAATCTATTTTGCTTTGTACAACAGATGACAAGGAAAAACAGAATTCACCTTAGAGAGTGGAAGCATTCTAAGGTTGTCTGTAACCAGGTCTCCTATAATTTTATATTAATATTGTTCAGAGTATCACAGTTATTTCTACAAAATGTATGTACTATGTTCTTGTTTGATGTATCACTGCCAGTTATTTCATTACTAGGATGTTATTTTCAAGCTTTTCTCCCTAGGACACATTATTAGTAAACAGCATAAAGTTAAAGATATGTTAAAATTCTACTGCAACATATGTAAGCATGTTCCTACACTACCTTTACTTTTCAAAAAGAAATGGATTTCATTGTGACATATGACTGAGGGAGCTTAAAGAATAAACCAAAAAGTCCACATTAAAGAAAAAATGTAAAATGGAAACAAAAGCACTTTGTATGTATGAATGCGTTGAACTTCCTTGAAGGTGGAACAATCAATAATGCAGCAATGTGTACTTTCAAACACCCTCTGGGATTTTAAAAATATAAATGACTAAACACATATTCCCATCACTATCTAGTGTACTTTATTATTTGGAGTGACTAATGAAATTATTTCCATGTACTCTGCTTCTAGCTAAATCTTAATTCTAATTCATCACACAGTTTGGCATCCAGTGATTTGAGAATGCTACCACTGCTCTGAGGTTAATGATGGCTGGACCCCTATAAGCCACAATGTTAATTTACTTCTTTTCTGAGCAAGTCCCGCTGGAGAGTGCAATTCATGCATTATTCTTTACTATAACAGTACCCAAATAGTGTAAAAGCAAGACTGTCTCTTACTGAAAATAGTGTTCAGTGGGATCAGAAGGCTTGACTCAGAGCATTCCATCTCACTAAGCTGCAGGCAGAAAATCCCCGAGAATCCTCTAGGCATGATTATACAAAGCAATTAATTTAATTACAATGAGCCTTATTCTGCTGAAATTGTGCAGGCAGGCATCATCTAATTTTCCTTTTAGAATGTTGTTTTCCAAAGTAATTAAAAAAAAAAACAAGCAAAAGTTTGAAATTATGGGAATTTGACTATGGATATAAAAATGAGATCATAATATCTTATACATAATGCAGCAACTCAGAATAAGTCAGAAATGATTTATTTTGGGCACATGCATTCTGTGTTTAGTTATAAAGGGGTAGATGTTATCATTATATAAACTATAAACAAGATAAGTAATCTGTAGGTAGTAATATCAGTTTATGCAATACCGGACTTTTTTTGTTAGTAAAGTTATTGTGAAGACAATTCAGTGAATGTTAAAATGATTGATGGAAAGTCTGCATCAGAGGTTATATAAGATGAAAGGGAGAGTGACCATATAACTCTGTAACCCTAGAAAAGATGACAGAACGATACTAAAAAAAATTGTACAGTCTTGTGATGACTGCAAAACATGTACTAGAAGGGAGCCTTAGGTGAAAGCAATGCAGTAAATGGGTAAAATAACAGAGTAAATCATGAAATGTTTGATGATGAGCAGTGACATTCAATATTATACAGCACATTTCATAGCCCTGCTTAATGTTTTATATGAAACCAAGGTAGAAGTAAGATTTACTTTGTCATTGGTGGCAGACAATGCAATACACACTATGGGTAAATTATAAATATGGTATTGGGCTGTATAAACTGAAATGAGGCTTCTGCGTGAAGGAGATAAATCTCAAAATAAATAAAAAAAGCTTGGAATAATGCATTTTAAATGCAAGATTCCAGAAGTAAATGTCTAAAGAAAAAAGGAAAACAAAATGGAAATGAGGAATATCATATTATGATATGATATATTAAGAACTAAGAGTGGCACAGGGGATAGCATTGTCATCTCCCAGCACAAGATTCCCTGGTTCAATTCTCAGCTTGGGTGACTACTGTGTGGAATCTGCATGTCCTCCCTTTGTTCAGGTGGGTTTCTTCCAGGTGCCTTGATTTCCTTCCAAAGACATCAGTAGGTATATTAGACACACTAAACTGTCTGGGTCTATATCATATGAAAGAAAAGGAAAAACTGCAAGCACTCATAATCTCAAAAGTACTGGCCCTCAAAGTGCTTTTTCTGAGATTGCAGTACAGTGAAGAATGAAATATTTGCTGTTTCCTCACTGTTGTGTGATCTCAGAGTTGGAATATATATTTAGCAGGGGGTGTGGGGGTAGCAGACCCCACAACAGCAAGTTTGAGGTCTGGTACTTTTGAGATTGTGAGGGTTTGCGGATTTTCCTATTCGCTCATATGATATAGACCCAAATTGGCCATAGGTGTGAGAGTGTGTACAAGTGTAGGGTTAAAGAACTACCACAGCAGGGCTAGCCACCCGGTGGTGCAAACCTTGGCTCTAGACCCCTACCTCATGTGCAAAAATGGGAAAAAAGAAGTTGTGGATGGAATTCTTAAAGACTGACACATGCTTTCCTATAACTGTAATGGCAGTGAGATCTGCTTGAGTATGAAGGTATTGAAAACAAATGGTGAGAGATAGTGATGACATGAAGCAGGACATGTGTGGGGTGCATTGCACTGTATTCTTGCATGCTAATGTGTCTAAATACAAAGGTAACAAAATGCCATCTTTCTAAATCAATGTTGCATTACTTAAATATTTTTGTTATTTGCAAACATTTAACAAAATATATAAAAGTGTGGATATCGGTGAGAAATTAATATCTAGATTAAGACAGATGGCATACCATGCTTCACATTATGTGACACCAGCCATATGTAAGCTGTTAGCATTTTATATCGAAAATTGGTCATGCTGTAATGAATGACAAACTGTTTTTGTATAATTTTGACACCAGATGTCAACACATTATTGATCAAGCCTATTAGAGAGGCCAGAATTAATGAACAATGCTATTAAACCCCATGAAAGAAACTATGATTATTACCTGAACTATTAAGTAGCATGACAAAGTCATGTCTTCGCTCCAGGCTGATATGCTACAGGTAAATTTGTATACTACTGAAACTCAAAATGTAAGAAGTTCTTTATGCCTGTAGACATCTGAAAGGTAGAGAACTTCCACTGCTGATTAGGTTGTTAGTTTTTAACAGCAATCAGTAACATATAGTAAATTTTGCATTTTAAAAAGAGGTTATGGAACAGTGATGGAAAACCTTTTGTGTTCGGTGTGTCAAAAATTCAGAAAAAAGACTAACTTGACTCCGCTTGCATGTCACCCCCACCCCCAACAAAAAAATAAATAAAATAAATAAATAAATGAATAAAAATAAATAAAACAGCATGGCTGTGGATACGTCAGGGATAAATCTCAACACAATCAGGGACAAATCTAGAAATAAGAGACATTGATAGTTTTAAATTACTAATACTATTCATTTGAGACACTGACAGAAAAAAATAAACATGAATTAATATACATTTTCTGAAGTAAAATTAGTCTATAAATCTAATTATTGTCATTATTAAATGTAAAAAGTTGCCTGGTTTAGGAGGGACTAAGCGGGACAATTGAGAGGAATGTAAAACAGCACACTCCTAGAAATGAAGACTACTTGTCCTCTGCAGAAGTGTAATCATGAAGAGAAAACAATGTCAGTGTTTCCCTTTGCAGACTCTTTTAAGCAAGTATAACAAAAAAATTGTTGGGGTTAATAACTTCCTTACCTCTGCAGCAGTGTTGTTGAACTGGCTCCTGGCACAAAATAATTCAATGCACTTCACACAAGCAGCAAAAACAAAAGCAGTTTTTTTGGTAACTTGGGTGTTGGTGAATGCTGGTGTGTCACCCAAAATGTTGTGGCTTGTCACCTTTGGCAAGATAAGTTCTCCATCAGTGCTATAGAATGACCCCAGAAAGAGATAAGTCAGTGATTTTTCAGTGTAGGAACTTTATCCTGTGATGTCTTAATTTTCTTTACGAGGAAATATTCTATAATAAGACAAAAAAAGTGAGCAAAATGTAATAGTGTTAAGTAACCAGGTCTAACATCCAAGTAATTCAACACTACTGTAATGCAGCAACCTGCATGTGGCATAGAGAGCAAAGCCTTGATTATGATATGGCCATCTTTTGAATCATTGCTGTGTTTTTGGGTGGGTCTATATCAGCATATCGAATGCTGAAAACACCAAATGTAATTTAATCGAACTGAAATGTTCGAAATCTCAAAAGAGCAAACTGACGGAACATCGATTTTTTTTCCAGGGAAAGAAATTGGTGTTCCGTGCAAAAAAAAGAAAAAATTGTCAATACTTTAAACACTGACAGAAGTGGGGGGCTTCACCCCCACACCCCCCAACATGGGGGGCTGTGCCCCCCACAACCCCCCTATTTAAATATACCAACTCCAAGACCACACCACAGTGGAGGAAATAGCAAACTCCGATGACGGCCCACCGATTTCTTTCCCTGGGAAAGAAATCGATGTTCCATCACTTTGCTCTTCTGTGATTTCAAACATTTCAGTTCAATTAAATTAAATTTGATGTTTTCAACATTCAAAATGCTGATAGGAACCCTTTTGGGTGACTGTTTTCATTGTGAATATTATATATCTTGTTGAGTTTCACTTCAGTGGGTTGCGCTGCTTGAGTTGGCAGTGCACCTTTAATTTTATCCTGTTTTCTACTGTTGTATAGCCGTTGAGTTGGTTTATATAATTCAGAGGAATGTAGGGAGTGCAGGGGGGCTTGCACCCCCTGCAAAAAATTTTTTTTCTCTATTTTATAGTTTTTTTTGGCTAACCATTTTCAAAATTAAATTTTCAGTAAATGGTGAGCAGAAAAAAAGGTTCACTCTCTGGTAGGTAAACCTTATGCCACAAATGATACATGTTTGATTAGTGGGATATATGCTGTTAGGGGAGGGATGGATTTAAGTGACTGATACTCACTTCCCCATCCTGAGGAGAGGAGGGATGGGTTTAAGTGACTGACATTGATTACCCCATCCGGTGAGGGGTGGGTTTAAGTGACTGATACTGGCTTCTACCATCCTGAGAGAAGGATGGCAACACCAGCTCACTGCATTACCAACATCCTCTGGGGTGTAGATACACCACCAGCAGGAAGACCCTGTCAAACTGCAGGATGCACATTACTAGGGTCATTGTGGGCTGCGGATCCCATGCGGGTTTCACTGAGAAGTAAGTATTTGTGAGACTAGTAGTGCTGACAGTGAAATAGAGGCTAGGGAGGACTACTTGATCTTCTGAATGGTCTTACTCCTTACCACCTGTCTCTCAGTCCTTAAGGAGGATATGGCTGGTGAGCTCAACTAAGAGACTGAATTAGCTATTAGGATCTTACCCAGTGAGGGTTATAAGTCCAACCTTCTGCTTGACTGGGGAAGTGAATGAACTCAAGAACAGAAAATGCATAGGTCATAGGACTCCCACTCTGCTAGGTGCTTGGTGCAATCCAGAATGTGGAGAATGGTAATCTATTCCATGTGCTCCAGTCTTTGACCATTGAGAGGAATGAATGGGATGATTATGGGACAGCTGTGTGAAAGGAACCCATGGGTTGGTAAAGTAGACAATTGAAAATAATAAACCTACACTAACATATTACATGGACAGTGAATTTTTTTATTTTATTTTTTATTTTATTTTACATTTGTTGACTGGGCTAGTCTAGCTGGATATATGTCCATTTTCAGTAGAAGCCCGGGGAGATAAGCTCCAAACAGTTAAAATAAGTTCACATCAAAGAAATACATGTTTAAAATGCAAATACATTTACAGTAAAAGAGAAAAAAAGATAAAGAAAAAAGATTATAACTGGTCACATATTAATAAAGTATAAAAATGCAGTATATTATACTTGATTAGTACAAGTACTGTTACAAGTAGACATTCAGAAGGAATAATAGCATAATGTACAGTAAGTGTAGATAAAGGAAAGTAAGAAGTAGCATTTATGTAATACATCTAGTAGTAAAACATGTACAATATATATATATTTTTTTTTATATAGTAGCAATTAATACTATGATGGAGAAATAGGTCATTAGATGTTAAGATGAAGTAAATGCAGGGTTCTGAAGGTAAGGATTGAGTCATGTATCAAGAGCTAGACAGTCAGTCAGGATTAGTACAGGGGCACAACCACTGTGTTTTGAGGAAGAGCTTAAGTTTCTTTTTAAAAAGAGTTATGGAGGGAATTGTAGATAGTTCAGAGGTAAGTAGGTTCCAGTTTTTTCCGACAGTATTAGAGAAGAGGGAATCTCTAGCCTTGTTGTTTGCTTTGTCAATATTTACAAGTTTGTGTGTGGATCTTAGAGACTTCAGGTTATGGTAAGGGTAAATAAGAATAGATAGAATAGGTGTTTTGGCAGGTTGATACAGTATTTTATGGGCGATGGCTAGTTGATTAATTTTCAGCTGCTGCTGAAATTCAAGCCAGCCTAGTTGCTTTAGATTAATACAGTGGTGGGTTCTGAAAGGGTTACCTGTAGCAAACCTGGCTATGCTATTGTAGGAGTTTTCTAATTTCATAAGATTATTTTTTGACAGGTTAGTAAATATGGGTGAGGCATAGATAAGGGAAGAGATAAGGTGGGAGTGGGCAATAGTTATTCTAGTTGCTGGAGAGGTAGGGATTGATTCTGTAAAAAAAAGCCTATTTTTTTATTAATAGTTTTCAAGGTGTTGCTCATATGGGTGTCGAAGTTAAGGTTGTTGTCAATGGTGATGCCTAGCAGTTTGGTAGTAAGATCTTGGGATATAAGTGTGCCATTTTTAGATATTATTGTAAAGTCTATTTGGGGGGATTTACTGGTAGGTGTGAAAGGGAGGAGTTTATTTTTTTTTGGGTTAAGTAGGAGACAGCGTTGTGTAAACCATTGTTCAACAGAGTTAAATATGTGTTGTGTCAGAGAGTGAAGTTCTGATACAGATGTGGCTGAGCAAATAAGTGTGGAATCGTCTACGTATTGTATGCATGTAGCTTGGGGAACTGCTTGGTGGAGGTCATTGAAGAATAAAGAAAACAGGAGAGGACCCAGTATGGACCCTTGAGGGACACCAATGTTAACAGGTAGATGCGTAGATAGAGTGGAGTTCCAGAGTACAGCTTGATGTCTGTTATTTAAGTAGGACTCGGTAGAATGTCAAGTGACAGAGATTGAAGAATATGTATGAGTATTTGGTGAATGACCATGTCAAAAGCCTTGGACAGGTCTAAGAAAAGTGCAGAGGAAAGGATGTTAAGGTTACGTTTGTTGTTGATGGTGTCTGTAAAGGAAAGGAGGGCAGTGGTGGTACTGTGGCAAGGTCTGAAACCATGTTGGGTATTAGAGAGCAAGTTATTATGGAGAAGGTGGTCAAGCAGTTGCTTGTGGATACACCTTTCCATAATCTTAGATAAGGGAGAGAGTAGGGCTATGGGGCGATAGTTGGAGAGTTCAATAGAATTACCACTCTTATGAAGGGGAAGAATATGGGAGACTTTCCAAAGTTTAGGGACATATCCCTCAGTGATGGTTCTATTGATTAGTATGGAGATAGGGTAGGCTATGGATATGGCTGCTAATTGTAAGTATTCTGCGGGTAGTAAGTCAGCAGAGGGAGTACATGGTTTGAGTTTTTGGATGAGGGAGAGAATATAAGCTGTTGGGACAGGTTGGAAAAGAAATGGGGGTGGTGGATTTGAGTTAGAATTAGATATAGTTGTGTTTTGACTAGAGAGGTGACTGGCAAGAGTTTGAATTGCTTCAGTGAAAAAGGAATTAAAGTCATTAGCAATTTGCTTGGGGTTCTCTTTGTCTGTGCCTTGTGGGTTGGGTGTGATAGATTGATCGGGCTGAAGTAACTGATTAATGTTTGCCCAGAACTTTTGCGGGTTATTCTGGTGAGTTTGCTGAGATTGTAGGTAATAGTTTTTTTATCGGTCAATATTGCTTTTTTAGTCTCATTTCTCAGTTGTTTGTAGTGTTGGTGATCAGCAGAGTTTTTAGATAAGCGAGATTTGTTCCAGATTTTATTTCTGAGATGGATTTTTTGCTTAGTTTCTTTAGAGAGCCAAGGAGCAGATTTAATTCTTATTCTAATAGACCGAGTGGGGGCATGGTGGTTGAGTATGGCTAGAAACTTAGCATTAAAGTAATCTACAGCTTTATCAAGAGAAAGGTGTTTAATGTTAGCGGTTGTGACAGCAGAATTAGGAAATACCACAGATATTGGATAGCCTTTCATTATGAGAACCAAAGGCACTTTGATTTCCTGAAGACATATCATGGTTAGTGGCCTTTTCTGGTAAATTTAAACTATGATCTATGCTCTAAAGTAATCTCCTACACCCTCAGATCCATCCAAATGAGAGCACTAACAAATAGTCAAAAGGGTGCATTTACATATTTAACCTGTTGCAGTTAATGGTAGAATTATCAAACTGGTCAGTTGAAAGCCTCCATTTTTAAAATGTAGCTGCTTTGTAAACAGATTTGTGCAAAACAATGTCATAATAACAAAAATGTAGTCTTCTAAATGATAAACTTATAAAGCAAAAGTTGTTTAGTTGTTTCATGAACTTTTATACCAGTTTTGAAGGTAGTGGCAGACAGTAAACGTTTTATTGCAGAAGTAAAGTTTAATTAATGCAACAATGAAACAGCGAGTCTATATAAAATAACTTTTTCCCTTCTGTACAGGAAGGTATACACTTAAGAAGGAGATACCGAGAAACAATCTGAAAAGAAAGTAGCAAAAATTATATGCTATCATGCCGAAAAATAACATTTAACTAAACTGAAATTTTTGATGTTTATTTAAAATCTGCCTCCTACTATGAAGTTACTTTTGGGGAAGTATTTTTCTTTAGTCTTTTAGTGTTCATTGATTTTGGAGTTGCTTATATCTAAGATGAGGAGTTGTAGGAAGCACAGCTTCTAGCATTGGTCACCTGGAGTCTTTTGTCCCCCACAAAGGACACATTATACCAAATGGCAATTTCTGTTTTCACTTACATTTTTTGTGATTGCATTTGACTGAACATCCTAGATCACTGTCAAATGATTGTACTCTATCTATAAGGCAATTTGCATTATCTGAAATGGAATGAATACGCAGATTCATAACTGCTTTCCATTTATTATTATGCACAGGCAGATTGACAATTTAGGGCATGGTGCAGAAATCTACTTTCAGTGTGTTGGTAAAACAGCTTAAATAGGCATTTTAACAAAATATTATGAATTTGGGTTATACCTTCCCAATAGTGTCTGGGTACAGTTGGTTACAGTAATGGACTGGAGTTTATTTCAGGGAACTATGATAAAGACCAATGGAGTTGGGTGGGGTAGCTCAGTGTTGACATTGATCATGTTTGTCATGATGAATATCTTCCTTGTTTACTGATGATTGTATATTTTTAGGAATATAACTTCTTACAATTAATAATGCTATGAAAACATTGAAATAAAAAAAGAACAAACACTGGAAGTGGTTAAAAACAATGTTGAGGCTATTATTTAAGTTGTTTTGTCATCTCTAGTATTTTCTACAACTTATTTAAAACATTTCAATATTTTTTGTACTAGGCTTATGAACTGATGATGGAGGACTGTGTTATGTCTCATGAGAATTTATTACTTTCTGAAGGTCAAGGGTATTTTGTTTCTCCTGCATTTCTCTTCAAGATTACTCCTTTGTGGGTTGTCTTTCTTAAGTTTACTCTAAAAGGGGTTTAGAAAAGGATAGATTTTGAGGCATTTTGAGCTATATACTAAAGGCGTACTTACCGCTTTTCCCATTTTTTTATGTGGTTGCATTTTGTAAATGTTGACTCTGTAAGTGGCAAGTTTTAATACTTTTCATACAAGTTTTTTTTTTTACTTTAAACTGTTCAATTATCTTAATTTTAAACCGAGCAACTAATTCCAAAATAAAATCCAGAAAGGCAAACACAGGGCAGACCAGAAGTAGAAATCCATAAAATTATTTATTCTCCACAAAATAAGCATTTTTGTCCCAAAGTTAAAAATTGCAGGAACTTCATCAGATGCCAGATATCTGATGAAGTTCCTGCAATTTTAACTTTTGGATAAAAGTGCTTATTTTGTGGAGAATAAATCATTTTCTGGATTTCTACTTCTGGTCTGCCCTGTGTTTGCCTTTCTTAATTATAAACTGCACAACTGCATAAAGCTGTGTGCTCATTGACTGGTCTAGCTTAAAAAATGCTAGTGAGAGAGAGTGATTGAGAGGGATTGTACAGTTTTCATTGCACATTAGTTTCAGAGCTACAAAAAAAAAAAAAAAAAAGAAAAGAAAAAACAACTACACAAGCACAGAGTCAGCAAGAAAGCATCAGTATGAATAATCAAATTTGTGAACTGCTCCACTAAGCACAAGATTTGAGGCTTTTCTTACTATATTTTCCAATAAGAAAATGCAGCAATATTGACAGGCCTGCAAGTACATTTCAGTGCTTTTTGATTGTTACTTTAAGGTGAAATACATTATTTTAACTATGCAAACTTAGTGACTTAAAAGTATGAAATGTTTGCTGATTGAAGCAGGCCATCATTTAATATGGGCAATCAGGAGACATACAGCAATGCGAATGCTTGAGATAAATGCCATTCGTCTTGTATTTCAAGAGCACTATTCAAGTGGACGGCATGCATTGCTTACACAATGCCTTACAGTATTTTTATATACTAAACTATAGCAAAAAAAAATAAATATGAGGGATAGGTTGAAAACCAAAATGCATAAGAAAAATAATCTGAATCTTCACAATATCCATAATTCTCCTTATACATGAAAAATAATGAAAAAATGATATTATCTGACTGACTTCAAGAGATGCTTTCATATAAGGTGGGATATGCAACAATTAATATTAAGAATTTCTAAAACTTAGAGTTATAGGCCTCTGGTCTACCTCTTGCTAACCTAAGAGCAGCATTAGCAGCTTTGTGGATTCTCAATTAATTTCACATAGTGGGTCTTTATCTTGGAACAGAGCTGATTATAAGGCTTTGAATACTGAGTAGATTTCATAGACTTGTACTAATTTATATAATTGTATATGCATTTCAATTTCCATATTATGTACAATGAAAATTATTAGTGATTTGTGATTCAGATTACTTCTTTAAAAAAATTATGAATTCTGAAAAAAAAATTACAAGGTTGCAAAGACTTACTTGTATGAAAGTATGTTTTAAAGTAGTATTGTGTGTCACTGCAATAATGGCTATATGATGACAGTAGTGTCTTTTTGTCATTTTGCATGGTTATTTAGTACTAAGTAAATACATGCAATTATTTTTCTGGCAATTTTACTACTGGTGCATTATTTTGAGATTATTATTATTAGGGAGAACAATTTTGATATCGCATGAATGGTTGCATTATGGTAACCCTCATAAAAAGTGATCATTCATTAGAACCATAGATATGTTTATGGAAATGTGTATTATTTTAAGTATACTGAATAGACTTCAAACAATGCTTGACAAGATATACAAGTTAATATTGAGTAACTATATGTAAGGTTATAAAAATTCTTTGGTCCTCAGCCAACACTTAAAACTATACATACCTGCCCTTCTTATACACAGAAAATAAATGACTAGGCAATAACACCTTTTAAATACTTAGCCTTAGCCCTAGTTCCTAGTTACTTTATATCCATTCATAATGATACTTGAAAAGCAAGAACTAACTCAAGCCAGCATGACTGTCAAAAAATCTGTCACTATCTTGCACCTGAAGAAAGTGCTACAATAGGTAAAACTGTTTGACATCTACAAAAATAAAATCTCCCTCTTTTTTATACTCTTTAAAGAAAAATGTCAGTGACTTGTCATAATATTTTTATATTGTACCCCAGACAGAACACCACTACATGATGGCCTGTAAACATGCAGACTAGCCGCTAGTACAGCTGTATGCAGATCTTCACCTGCACATGCAACATCCTCAGCAACAACCGGCTGCTAATACTCACATCAAGATTGTCAGCAAAATATAGCTTAAACCAACTGCACTCCAGTTCAAACAGTGTAACAATACAGTAGAGACCCAATAATAATCTGTCAGTTCTTAAGTAGTTGCTGACTCATAGCTCAATTTCTCAAATTGTCCCAGATCACTGTCTGGGTAAGAGTCATCCTCAGAGTCACACATTAACCATATGGAGTTTGAAGGAATCAAACTATGGGCTGCCAGAACAGTTCATTAACAGCTCATAGCCTTATCCTGCATGCACTATATACACAGTTAATGCATGTATTGAGGAGCCAGCTCCTTAAAACCATTAGAAAATGCCAAACAAATAATTTAGGTTAAAGTCATGGGAACATCTGCAAATATCAGCAACATGCACAGGGAAGAGGATGCAGCCTGCCATTTGGAGGCAGAGGAGGCAAATGCCCTTTCAAAAAACATTTCAAAAGCATTACAGTGAGTTGCACAATTTACAGTTTTTCCTGTATGAATCACTGTTTATCTTTATCGATGTCAAGACTTGCAATAGCTTGGCTCACACTGTTGTCATGAATCTACTTCACTTTGCAATATGAAAGCAACATGGCCTATTCACTTCAACCCCCCCCCCCCTATCCTTCATACCCTGTTTCACCTCGAGGTCCGCATGCAGGACAATGAAACGCAATGGGATATTTACAACTATCACAAGTTAAACTGACCACATGCAGGACAATGAAATGCAATGGGATATTCACAAGTTAAACTGACCACATGCAGGACAATGAAATGTAATGGGATATTCACAATTTAAACTGAACACATGCAGGATAATGAAATACAATGGGATATTTACAACTATCACAAGTTAAACCGACCACATGGAGGACAATGAAATGCAATGGGATATTTACAACATCATATGTTAAAATGAGTTGTTTCAGTATTATTACAGATGCGACACAAGTTAAAGGAACACCAGTAGCAGAAAGCTAATAGCCAGAGAATGGACAGGCAAATGAAGTACTCATCTCAGTGGACATGCCTAAAAGATATTTGGCTTGCCGATCACTTTTAGAATGGCCTTCAGTAAGCAATTTATCTGCTCAAAATATGTGCATCCCCACCCCATAATATGTGAAACTAGGATCTCATGACATATTAGTTTGTCAGTATGCATGCAGTGGTTATTAAACAAATAGTGCTCTACATGCAATCAATTTTTCATCGGGGATTACAGTATATTCAGATTCATATTAATTTGCCAGTGGCAATCAGTGCAACTGCTGTTAATGTGAATCTACATTGTTCAAAATGACTTTCGGCTCTCAAAAAGGATAAGCCTTCTGAATCCTATATGGGGGAACCTCCACACCTTCAACTTATGTACCCTAGCACCATGATATCACACCAGTTTGGAATAGGGCAACCATAATGATCACTAAAAGTGATATTTAGCAATGTGGATTTGCACCAATGGCCATCTCACTGATTGCCATAACTGAAACAACTTGTCTCTACACAAAATTTTGCTGTTTTATATTTTTTCTACAGCTTGTTTAAAGTATCCAGGCTTACAGATGCAGTGATATCAGTGTCAAATGCAGTGATATCAGTGTCAAATGCAGTGATATCAGTGTACTTAGTGCACAAAATGATTATGGTGCTGGGATTTAACTAACACTGTACATTTCTGGTTGTTGCTTTTACACAGCTTTAATAAATATGTTTCACTGTATCTGAAGCATAATGCTGTTAATGGTTCCAGTGTTACTCTTCATAACAACTGCATCATTGTTGATGGACAAGTACAGTACTTTAATTCTGAAGTCATTATGCTGTTTTCTTTCATTTATACAATGGAGAAGTCACTTAGCTTGTTAGGTTATTAGCTGTACTTTTTTAAAAGGTATCCCATATAAGATTGTATGTCTTATTAATTTGGACTCGATTTAGAAATCTGTGGAAGAAAAGTTAAAAAACATCATTTCACAGCACACACAGGAGACTGAATATGAATTGTCCAGTGTGGGTCCAAAATGTCTATTAAAGTCAAAGAAATGATCTACTACTACCTTGAAAGTTAAAATTAGTTCATCTCCAAATAAAGCTTAGAGATGAATCATAACTACACACAAGGAAGCTAATTAAAGTGTATATTCTGCCTACTAAATTTCTACACTTTTCTTCTTGCATGTCAGATTTCTGAAATTTGTCACCTATTCATTCCTACACATTTTATTCAGCATACTCAAAAATATATTACAAGCAGGTCTATCATTGTCATTTGTTTTAGTGAAAGAGATAAAAACAGGGAAATAACACTAACCCTCAAAGTGATTTCAGGTCTTCCTTAAGTTATCAAAAATCAGGTAGTCAGAGCTAAGTTTTTAAAAGTCAGAGCATAAAGGGCTGAGTACGTCACTTGAGTGTAATAAATGCTACCACTCTCAGTGTCAGTTTTAAAAAAGATGTAGAGCAATCAACACAGTTATGATTACAACTATTCCCTTTAATGTAACTCATAGGGGGGAATTTTATGTTTAATCGAAGATATAAAAAATTAATTTATTCCATTTTCCAGTTTTGTTCCAATGTAAAATTGCACAATATAATAGAAGAAAATCTATCTTGTTATTACCAGATGTTATACAAGTCATGAACATACTTATAGGTACACATACATATTATCGTCAGGTCTCCGATCATAACCAACTCATTATATGCTTGAGATAGAGATGTAAAGAAATTTACCTCTAAACTAAAGCCCGATACTAGTTATCATCTCAGCCAACAAAAATATAAATATTAGTAAAATTCTAGTAAAAAGTATTACCTAGTACCAACAGGAAACCAACACCATTGTTTTTTATTTTATTTTTTTGTCCATCCAACTTATTTGAAATCATCCTGAATTTTGTTTTCATTTATTTATTTATATAAAAATTTCACACCATCACAAAAGTGAAACCAACCACTCTACTCCACCCACTGCTGCCTTACCCTTCCCATGAACTAATGGTGTTTGTCTGTCCTAACATATGGTTTACAGTCATTTTGCAAAAAAATTTGATTTTTCTAGACAGAACCACACAATGGCAATCATTACTGTGTGTGATCCTAAATGGAACTTTAAAAATCTGTTATAAAAATATCATAAAATTGTGAAGTTATTGATGTTTAGTAAATCAAATAATGAAGACCCCCCAGTGGGTTGCAGTGTTATGCAAGTGGGTGGCAAAGAGGAAGAGAAGGAGGGTTACTTGAGAGGAGGAAGATGCTGGCCAGTAGGTAATGAAGACAAGAATCTCCAAGGGAAAAAAACACTAAAGGCAATGAAGGTAAATGGCAACAAGGGAAAAACAAAACAAAACAAAAAACTTAGCTGGAGGTATTACTTAACGTTAATATACATTATTATATATTACAACTGATAGTTATTTTAAATACATTAAATAAAAACACTATCATATTCAGATACGTAGGCCCCCATTTCATAAGTGTAGCACTACATCCTGGGATGTACATTGACCAGGTATTACTGGACATCCAGGCTTGAAAAAGCCATTCCCCCATGCCTCATTGATGTGGGTAATGCCTGTTCACTGCAGACTGAAGCACATGAGTGCCAGGCCTGGTGTAAATTTCATATTCCCCACATGTCTAGGTTGCGCTTAAACTGAGTCATAGACAAACTCAACTTCACATGGATGGGAAGGCTGTTCCATAGGAGGAGCAGTCTGTGGGACACAAATCTGTCTCTCCAGCTTCTGTTTAAGTCACAGAAAAAATTCAGGACCATAGACTTTGTATTCCCAGTAGTCTTTCACTTATGAATATGTAGGAGGTTCATAAGAGTGAGGTTTGTAGATGCCTTGCAAGCCAGGCATAGAACACCTCTCAGAAATCTATAGGAGACTGAGTAGAGGGAAAGGGCTTTAAGATACTCTGTATAAGGCAGGTTTGTTAGACTTTGTATTCCTTTTGTAAGGAACCTTTGAGGTTGCTCTAGTTGCTGCATATGACTTATCAGGTAGATACCAAAGGGAGCACTGTAACTATGATTGGTCTGATAAGGGCAGAGCACAGTGGGATAATGACCTCTTTGGACCTAGATGCCATGTTCTTACTTATAAGTTGTGCAACATAAAAGAATTTCCTCGCCACTGTGGCCACTTGGTGGTCAAAAGTAAGGCCACTGTTTACATGCTTACCCAGATCCATGACTACTGAGTCGACTCTTCAGGGTAAATTAACAACATGGTAATTAGCTAGGATGGTTGAGTAACCATGGGGTATAATTATGCATTTCTTAGTCTTGTGTTTAAGACTGTGGCTTTGGCGCCATTTCTTAATTAGAGATAGACCTTCTTGAAGAATGCTAGTGTCTGCAGGGGATTCAGTAATAACCCCCAGCTTGCAATCATCAGCAAACTTAGCCATCATCCTTCAGCATTTGCTTATATTTCAGAGAAATAGATGCCAAAAGGGAGTGGACCCAGTATCAAGCCCTGGGAGACTCCGATAGTGAATGGCCTCTTGGTGGAAGTGGCCTCACCTATTTTGACCTCCTGTGTCCAATCAATGAGCCATCTGGCTATCCAGTGGGTGATAAAAGGATTTATACCTAAATTAGTGAGCTTATCTATAATGCCTGAGTGGGGTATTGTATTAAAAACCTTGGTCAGGTCAAGGTAAGCTGCATTTACTGTCTTACCTTTATTCACTGCTTTGGTGAACCTCTCAAAAAAAGTCCATCAGATTTAACAGGCATGACCTTCCTTTAATAAAGCAAAACTGTGATGGGTCCAATATTTGCAGGTCACCTATGTGCTCATTTATCCTGTCCATGATGATTCCTTCCATGGCTTTACATATCAGGCTGGTAAGAATTATGGACCTGTAGTTACCTCCTTTATGCAGAAAGCCGCAGTGGTGCATTGGTAGCTTTGTTGCCTCACAGCAAGAGGTTATCCTGTTCGATTCTCAGCTGGAGTGCCTTCTGTGTAGAGTCTGCATGTCCTCTCCATGGTCGAGTGGTGTTCAAAAGACATGCGTAGAATGGACGTGCCTTTGTTGAAGGTTGGGTGTCGAGCTGGCACCTGTAAAAAAATCTACTGCCAATTATTAGCGGAACAAAGTTCCACTGTGGCGACCCCTAACTGGGAAAAGCCGAAAGAAAAGCAACAAAGTTACCTCCTTTATGCAGAGGTATAACTGTAGTCATCTTCCATTCCTTGAGCACAAAACCTGACTGAAGGGTCCAGTTGAAAACCTCTCTTTTTGCCCACCTGTCTTTGTACATGAGTGTGTGGGTGTGTGTGGGTGTTTGTGTGCGTGATTAAAAGTAGCAATGTTTTTTTGTTTCACATGGGGCAAAACCAACTTCACCCAGACCCCTTACAATTCTGAATATATTAATTCTCAAGTTTGTTTGACAATACTTCATAGGTTCATAAGTAAGTACTAAACAATCAGTCTTCAGACCATTTCAAGCCTAGCCAAGAAAAAAATATTTGAAATTTCACACCTGTCTCAAGGGTTGAGTATTAGCTTAATGGTTAAGGTGCTTACCTTACAGGAACAAGGTGCAAGATTTGACTCTCACCTTTTTAGAGAGGGGCTGGCATAATGGTTACAATTTTAACTTCACAGATATAAGGCATAGGGTTTGATTCTGACCTTTGATTATTGGATTGGCTTGTAATAGTCTGCATACCGATTTATTTATTTATTATTTATTTATTTATTTATTTGTTTGTTTGTTGACTGGGTTAGCCCAGCTGGGCAGTAGCCCTTTTTCAGTGGAGACCCGGGGAGAAAAGCTCCACAAACATATCTACATAACTAGTTAAGCATATATGTAGAATACATTTCTACATGAACAATAGTTACTAGGAGTACAAAAAGTTAAGCAAAATGATTAATAGTAACACCTGGTAGAATACAGTGTAAAAAAAATTTACGTTCATCATCTAAAAAATTTAAGTTCACCATCGTGAGTTCAGCTAAATAGCTAAGTAGCTATGAGGGAGGGGGAGTGAAACATTAGTCAAGAGGAGGGGAGAGGGGTGGTATAAGTGAGGGAGAAAGGTGTTAGAGAAGGAGAGAGAGAGAGTAATAATGTCAGTTGGGGGGGGTTACACTGACATAGCCAAATATTGCTTAGGTGTTTTTTACAGCTTTTCTGAACTGGTGTTTAGGCTTAATATTTAGAATAATCCACAGTAATGATCCGAACGTCCACAGGAATTAAGCAAAGTGGTCTACGGACCTAGATGGTAGAAGCATACAATACAATAATCCACAAACGTAAATATTAAAGGCAGCAAACAGCAACTTCAATGAGACACAGAATAAACATTAAAATCCAGAATTTATAATGCAAGCGCTTTCACCTTTCGGCTTCTTCAGACATTCGCAAAGAGGGAAAAAACAACATTTTAAATACTATGTAAATGCATTTCATTGGTGAAACAGGTTACTACATCATTCAATCAAAATATATAAATAAAACATGTACCTATTTCATTCAACACTATTCTAACTTAAAATCTTTTACATAAAATTTATGCTTATGAAAATACATATATATATGTATGTACAAATAACTACATATAGAAAATAATAACTACATACAAAAAACTACATGAAAATCCAACTACTGCATATAAAGAACAAATTATTGAGTGGTTCAAGTTGATACTTTAAGCCTTCTCTTTCTCAGGACAGGTTTGAGGGAGGCCTTGTCATTGAGACCAGGTTCTCTGTCTGCTTGACATCTAATGATCCACCTGAGTTCATTCTCTTCTGTATATGTCTCAATGTCACCTCCACGTGGACTTTGTTTAAAACTTTGGATCACTAAGAAAACAAATGTGTGGTTGGGGCCCCTATCCATACAGTGCTTGGCTAAAGCATTTGTTGGACATTCTTTACGTATATGGTAAACATGTTCCCTTATGCGTTCCCTGAATCTTCTATTAGTTTTACCTATATAGAAAGATTCACAGGAAACGCATCTAGCTAGGTAAACTAAATGCTCACTTTGGCAATTAGTGTTAGTATGAAAACAGAATTCAACACCAGTAACTGGGTGTATAAATAAAGTTCTCTCATCTACAAATGGACATTGTTTACATTTTCCACAAGGTTTAGTATTTACTGAATTTCTGACAGAGACAGAAAATTCCCTACCTAGAGGACGGTGACAAAGAATGCGCTTCAAATTACTCTTATTCTTAAAAGCATAAGTAGGTCTGGGTCCTACTATTCTACCTATGGTTTCATCTAAAAGAAGTACATTCCAATATTTTTCAAAAGTCATCTTGACATCCACCATATCTGAGGTGTAAGATATTCTCAGATGGGCTGGACCCAGGGTATTCCCTGATTGACCTTCAATAGATGTTCCTTCAGAAAAATATGGTCTGCCTCTAGTGGTTTTAAGGGAATACCTACATCTTACAGGTTTCTTTACCTTCTCCTTTGGTACCTGCTAACTTTTTTAATATTTCGAATGTCCAAGGAAAGTTTATTTCAGCTATCTGGTGGAGTGTAGCTATAAAGCTTCTTGACAATTTTGATTTTAGGCTTGTATATAGAGAGATGTTGTTCTGAGCTATGAAGAGTTCTAGGTGGGGAGTAGGGGGAGATGATAGATGTAATACTGTGGCAGAAAGAGGGTTTGTACAGAACTGAATGAATTATCTGAAGCTGTGAGAGGAGAAGGTGGCAGGGAAGCTCTAATCATTTTAGTTTTCTGAGTGCTAAGCAGTAATGGAAAAGGTAGGGCTGTTCAGCAGTAAATCTGGCCACTTTGTTGTAGGTGAACTCTAGTTTATAGAGAAGTGTGGTTTGTATGTTGGTGAGGATTTGAGAGCTATAGAGAAGATTTGGGAGTAGGTGGGCATGGGATAGGGCAGTTTTGGCTTTACTGGATAGGAAGTTTTTATTCCTGTAAAGGAGACCAGGTTTTTGGTGGGTTTTCTTAATGTTAGGTATAGGTCAAATTTAGGTCAAATTTCAACTGGTATTGATAATGACCCCAAGTAGTATGGTATGAGATTTGACTATCCTGGAAGTATTGTTAAGGGAATAGATAGAGAAAGAAGGTTTAAGGTGATTCATAGTTTTTGGGATGAAGAGCAAAAGTTTAATCTTCTTAGGGTTTAGGATTAGGTGGTTCTGGTTGAGTCAATTTTCAATAGATGAAAGGAGTTTGGGGTTGTATTATGTAGATCAGAGAGGGTATCAGCTATGGTGATGACTGTGGAGTCATCTGCATATTGTATCTGTGATGATTGTGGTGAGGAGGTAGATAACTGGTTGGTGAAAATATTAAATAGTAGTGGGCCCAGTATAGAACCTTGGGGAACCCTCATATTTATGGGAAGTTCAGGGGAGATAGCACAAACCCATTTAACAGATTGGAAATGATTGCTGAAGTAGCTGGAGAACCAGGAGATAGTAGAGGTTGATAGCTTTAGTGCAGATAGTTTATTTAAGAGGCGGGGGTGGGAGACATTGTCAAAAGCTTTTGAGAGATCAAGAAAGAGGCAAGAGACTAGTTTGTTTTGGTCTCTGGCTTGTGAGATGGTATGAATGAAGGAAATGAGAGCTGTAGAGGTGCTATGGCCTGGACAAACTCATGTTGGGTGGGGGTGATTAAGCTGGCTTGTATTAGGTGTTGTAGGATTTGTTTGTGTACACATTTTTCCAATATCTTAGAGAGAGATGATAGTATAGCAATGGGCCTAAAGTTGGAGAGTTCAGTACGGTTGCCTCCTTTATGAATAGGTGGGTGTAGAATTTTTTCCGAATAGCAGGAACTTTGGCTTCAGTAATGGACCAGTTAATGAGAATAGAGATGGAAAGGGCAAGGGAGTTGGCTGCCTTCTGTAGAAAGAGTGGGAGGAGACCATCTGTTGAGGAGGAGTAAGTTTTAAGTTTAAGAAGCAGGGATTTACTATAGTTGGTAGATACTGTTCTTAAACAGAAGGTTGGGGAATTGTTGGAAGGTTTTAGGTGTTTGGTTGGTAGGATGGTGTTGGTGTTGGAGTTAGGATTGTTGGTTAATTTGTTGATGATGTCTATGAAATAGGAGTTAAAGTCAATGGCAATTTGAAGAGGTACATTTGTAGGGTTAGGTTGGGGTGAGAAGGGGTTAGCTGAATGAAGGATTTGGTTACTTGTATACCAGAACTTCTTTGAGTTATTAAGATGTGGTTCAGGAAGGTTTGTGTAGTAGTTTCTCTTATCAGTGGTAATGGCTTTCTTTGCAAGGTTGCGTAGTTGTCTATACTGTTGGAAGTGGGAGGGTAGTTTAGTTTTTGTCCAGAGCTTACAGGTTTTACCTCTTTGAACCATTAGGGAGTGGGTGGGGGTTGTTATCCAGGGGGATGTGATTGCTTTTATTCTAATGTTGTGTATCAGGGCTAGGGAGTTATGTATATTAAGGAATATGTAGTTAAATTCTAATACAGCTTCATCAAGGAGTTACTGTCTGAGGATTGATCCTTAAGAGATGGCTGTTTAACTGGAAGGAGTCAAAATGTGTTAATTTGTGACATGCTTTGATCTTATGTGGTGTACACATGTGAGGAGTAAAATGGAGGAATTTAGTTGGGCAGTGGTCACTAAGTGTATCTGGAAGTGTTTCTGTGAAGTGATATTCTGTGGATGGGTTACTAGAATCCAGTCAAGTATGGAGGAATGAGTAGAGGATTTGGTAGTATAAGTAGGTGTGGATATTAGTTAGGTGAAACCATGAAGATTAATGGAGGAGGAGGGACATTCAGAGGAGAGGGTTAACCAGGTAATGTTAACATCAGCCATGAGAATCACTTCATTGGGGGAGTTCTTTGCTGAGTGATGATATTTTCTAGCACTGCTATGTTGTCACCTGGTGGTATGTAGATTGCAGCTATGTTAAAAGAGGTATGAGTATTTAGTTTACAGTTTGAAATGACAACTTCTGCAGGAGAGGTTGGAGGGAAGGAGATAGAGGGGTAAGGTGGTTAAAGAACAGGATGGCAATGCCTCCTCCTTGTTTGGGGGTTCTGTCTAGCCGTAAAATGTTATAGCCAGGAGGGAGGATGTCTTTGTCTGGAATACGAGGTTTTAGCCATGTTTAGTTCAAAAAGCACAAGACCATCAAACAGTGACAATTTTCACCAAACTTTTTATTTCATTGTGCAAAAGCACAGAGTAAAAATCAGACCAGTTTCGGCTGTACTATTACTTAGCCTTCATCAGTGTGAATACATTACAACATTTTACTCATTATATATAATTGAAAATTAAACATATGACCAATTAAAGGTGCTCATTTAATCCAGGTTTAAATAACCCCCCAAACTTAATGATCCATTTTTTCTCCTTTGTATTTAATAATTTATGCCAACCAGATTTATTGGATCTGGACCCGCCTATTCTGTTAATCACTGTAAAGCAGAACACAGCATTTTTATGCAGTATGGTATGTTTATATAGGGCATTGGTTAATTTATGGTGTTTAATATCTCTAAGGTGTTCGGACATTATAAACTTCAATGGCCTTGATGTTTTCCCAATATAAAAAGCTGAACAGCTGCAGCTAGCAAGATATATTATTTATTTATATTATTTATTTATTTCATTTTACATTTGTTGACTGGGATAGTCCGACTGGATACATGTCCATTTTCAGCGGAGGTCCGGGGAGAAAAGCTCCAAGATAATAATACACATTGAACATTTAGTAAATGCTAGTTTCAAGCAGATTACAATCATAAGCAATACCAGCATTTAGCACATATAGTACTTATTATAAAACACTTTACAAAACATAACATTATTTTCAAAGTTAAACATATATATAACATTAAGACACACTGAGCAGCAGTTATACAATTGACCCTTCCTGAAATGGAGTGGTAGAAAAAAGTTAAAAGTAGTTGAAGGTAAGGCACCTAAGAAATAGAAAGGTCACTAGTCAGGGTTAGTGCAAGGACATAACCAATGAGTCTTGAAGTATTTCTTGAGTTTGTTTTTGAATTGAGTTATTGAGGGTTCTAGGGTCAAGTCAGCTGGGAATATCACCCAGTCTGCATGACAGTTTGCAAAGAAAGAAATGTCAAAGACCTGAGCAGTGTTTTTGCTACTGAAACTTTTTGTCTTAAGAATTCTGGGGCAATGGACACAGTGTCCACATGGGAAGCAACCAATTAAGGGATCTTCTAAGAGTGTGACTTAGGAATAATGTTTATCCCTGCCATGATAATGTTTATAATGATTAAAGTGTGCCACCAAATATTTTCATTTCCTGAAGGAAAAATAAAATCTACTTCCCAAAATTTCACTTAATCTGTTGTCAGCCAACAAGATATTCCAGTGGTGTTGGACACTGTCCATCAATACCCCAGTATTATGACCATAGGTAGTTACAAACCTTAAGGGGAATCCCCCACCTTTGGGTTTTTCTTTATATTGAAGGTGGTTCTCCCTTTTCATATTTTCCACACTGTTTTTAACATTCAGAACTTGTCCCATTTTGTACCCCCTGTCCCTAAGTCTAGATACCAGGTCATCCCTGAAATGCCCATATGTGCTCTCATCAGAACAGATGCATTTCATCCTCATAAATTGGGACATAGGAATATTCTTGCAGATATGGGGGGGATGAAAGCTGGTGGCATGGAGAAGGGAATAGTGTTTGAGGAATTTACGATAGACTTCAGTGGTCAAAGTGTGATCTGGAGCCCTAATAACTAGAACATCGAAAAAGGTGATCATATCTTTGTGATAATTAACCATAGATTCTATTCCCCATTTATTCTCATTTAAATAACTAATGAACTCCAATAGATATTCAACATCCAATCTCCAAACCAACCAGCAATCATCCAAGTATCTCTTCCAAATATCCATTTCCCCCATGAATAAATTATGGGAGCAGTCATAGATAATCTGTTCCTCAATATATGCCATGAATAGATTGGCATATATTGGGGCAAATGATGCTCCCATGGCCATGCCATGTATCTGCAAGAAACATTAGTCCTGATAAAAAAAGACATTCTTAGTGAGCACATGTTCTGTGAGGCCAATAAGAAATGTATTGAAACATGGTGGGTAAAGTTCTGTTTAGTATAACCAGTATTCCAAGGTCTCAAGCTCTGCACAATGTGGGATATTGGTATACAAGGCTGTGATAGCTAATGTGTACAGTAACCAGTCCGGTTCAAGTTGCATATCAGAAATGACCTGGAGGAATTCGGTGGTATCTCTAATTTGAGCTCTTGCACATTTGAGTAATGGCTTAATATATTTAGTGAGAAACAGGGACAGAGGTTCAGTGAGGGAACCCCTCCCTGAAACAATTGGTCTACCAGGAGGACTACAGGGATTTTTATGCATTTTGGGCAAGAAATAAATGTATTGTTGACTGGGATCTGTTAGTGTCAAGTGTAGCTGGGTAGTATTATTAATGATGCCCTCCTCCAATGCTAAGGACAAAAAGTCATCAATCTGCTTTCTAAAAAAGGGGGTGGGGTCAATGCTTAAATGTGTATAGTGACGGACATCAGAGAGTTGCCTAGTAGCTTCCATGTCATACTGTGTCCAATCTTGGACCACCACTGCCCCTCCTTTATCAGCCCAGAAAATAACCAATTCATGATTCCTGGCTAACTTGACAATGTTTTCTATATCAATCTTTGAGATATTGTTAGCCTTAGGTGTATGATTCCTGGAGTAAAAATGCAGATCTTTGATGATAGAATTTTGGAACATGAACACATTGTGGTTCATTGGAGGCATGAACGAAGATCTATGATATCTGAATTCATCAGTAGCCTCTGAGGATTCCTTATCCTGAAAAAATAATTTTAAATTTAAATTCCTGCAAAATGTTACTACATCATTAACAAAACTGTCTTCAGGCACAAATAATCCAGGTATAAATGATAAACCTTTATTCAAGATGTCCATGTCCAAAGCATTAACATTTGTTATTTCCATGCAAACATTTGTAACAGACCCTCCATGTTGTTCACTTCTACTATGTTTTCTGCCCCCCTCCTCCTTGGTTTAAATCCGAAAGAACATTGGAGTTCCTTCTTTTCAATGCTGGGGATCCTGTGATGCCCAATGCCTCAAAATCCAGTCTTGAGGAGGATTCCTCCCCTGAGGTCTCTACACTAGATATGGATGCCTTTTTCAAAATAGATCTAGGGCGTTTCCTTTTTGAAGAGTTCTTCTTAAACTGTGCAAAATGGACATGTTTGTCTCTGCCTATATTGAAGGGGTCCCCCCTTCATAATCTGATAGGTCTCTGAGAAGCTTCTTTTTCTTCTTGTCTCTTAATTGGGTCGCTAAAGTCATAAGTTCCTGGCTAAGATTTTTTAAACTGGAGGTGTAAATAGGTTGTCCCTCATATCTTCTAACAGTATCACACGATTGGGTGATAGACTCTAGTTCACTGTCAGTTACTCTATTGTGATGGTCAGCTAGTATTTCCACAAACTTTAAAAAGGCTTGATGTTGGTCTTCACCCCATTGTTTCAAAAGAATCTCATCAGGATTACTAACTAGAGTTTGCATGCATATACGTAGGCCTCTTGGTGTGATCCCTTTGGTGATGTATGCCCTGAAGAGCTTATAATGCCATACATCATTGCGTAATAGCTGCATGTGCTTAATAAGTTTGGAAAAATGGCTTCACAACTATCTTCATTAGTGGATAGATCAATGTCGATCCCCACCATATTGGCCATACCGAGCCCAAAGATAGCCAAGTCCTCCCGGCCAGAGGCTAATCCCCGTAGCAAATTAATTAATTCCATTGGTAAATATATAAATATATAAAAAATAATAACCAATAAATGTTGAAAACCAGAGAGAAGCAAATCTGATGCCAAAAATCCCTATACCCAAATGTAATCAAGTATCCATGAGTCCAAATGATCAAAACATTATCAGTTGACCACCAAGGCCATGATAAACCATAATAAACAAAAGCCAGAAATTGGACAATGTCAGCCACTATATCAGTTTATAAGGACAATATCATCCCCTGTTATGTATAGTTCCAAATTTCACAGTGCTGAGTCCTTTATAAATGTATAACTGCTAAGATGTAAGTTACTTGAACCCAAGTCAGTCTCTATATAAATCAATGAACAATATCAACCCCTGTTATTTACACAGTGCTGAGTCAATTGAAAAAAAGATCACTGGGATAATCATATAAGTGCTGCATCCAATTCCATTTGCAGAACACTAAAAGGTGTTTACATTGATCTAAAGTTGTGCCTCAAATGATTACAGGCATCAGAAAACCTTCCCCAATCGCAAAGGCCAAAAAATTATAAATAATGTCCTCGATAACTCAGCAGGCCAAAAACTGGTAGAGAACCTCACATTGATGTATGCACTAGTTATAAAATATAAAAATATACATGCTAAACACATATGCAAAAAACCTACTTAATGTATGGAACCATAAGAGGTGAACTGGTGGAACTTATCTACCATATATCTTTTTAAAGTCCCAATGCTGTGGTCTAAGCCTTCATAGCAATTGAAATGCTATACTGAGCACAGTATAAAACAAACTTAATAATAACAGCATAAAATGTTTAGGCTTGCTTCTACACAAAATAACAACTACCAAATAAGACAGGTGCAGCTACTCAATGTTCCCTAAAATCATATTAAATAGTAGCAGTCTGGGTAAACAAACAATAGATGATGCAGTTATTATGATTATAAAGCCATCGTTTAGTATAATTAAAGTATACAGTATATCCAAAAATAAATTGTAAAGGTAAACCTGTATCGTTCACCCAACACAACAGAGTGTAAATGTTGCTAAATATGTCCTTCATAGAATCATAATGTCCACTGATGAAAGAATCCAACCAAAAAGTCTTGTAGTTTGTATCTCTAACACTATTCCCCTGCCTCTTCTACCTCTTCCCTTCCTCGATCTCCAACCACTCTTAATTCTTACAGTCTCAAAACAACCTACCTGTCTAGTCTGTCCCCTATGCTCTACCTCCCCTACATCTCCTACTAGCCATTCTTACTTTCCTTTCTTGTTTCCAAACTCCTATACAACTAGATCCTACTCACTTTAAATAAGCATCTGCCTAACTATTAACTCATTTTGCTCTAAGCAGCTTAAATAATATTGTAACTAGTCACATTTTCTTCTGCTAATTGTTTAAAACCTTGTTTGTAACAACTCACATACTTGTCTGCCAATTGTTAATACTCTGTATAATTGAATTGCCTGAGGACCTTTTTTTCTCTCCAGGTCTCTGCTTGTAAGATCCTACTGCTGATTGTTACCGCTATGTTACTAAAATGTAATAAATTGTTTTCTAGTCCTGAGGAGCTTTTCTCTCCAGGTCTCTGCTGAAAATGAGCCAAAAGCTCAGCCAGACTAACCCGGTTAACAAATGTAAAATAAATAAAATAAATAAATAGTTCCAAATATTATCGTCCTGATAGACTTGGTCACATTTTTCTATGTTTACGATGTGTGTCCCTGAGCCCAATGGTCAAAAAGGCAAAAGCAATATATATTACCCTGATTGGTAAGGTATTTCCATGGCACCACATCCAGTCCGAAGTCATAAAACAGTAGAAAATGCTCCACCATACGATTACCTTTCAACAAAAAATGGCGTCCCACATTCTAAAATGTAGAGTCCAATGTTCCTTGATACGCCAAAGTAAATGAGCAGTAAACTGCCTAGGTATGGAAGTAAGTCAGTTTGGCCAAATTCGATATTTATTTAAAAAACATTAGTCCCATCTTCAAAAGTGAAAACACATAAATATAGCTACCTCGTCCAGTATAGCAAAATCATAAATGAAAGCCAATGTTCTCTGTATACGCATCTGAATAGAAATCAATAGCCATCTCAAATAGTGCGCAGTATTAGAAGATGTGAAGTACTTACAGTTAAAAAAATTCCCATTGTTTAAAACAGATCCAAAGCCAAGCACCTTTTGATAGACTTTAAAGCATTTGTAATATCCACACACCATACAGCATAAAGAAGCGTATTGCAGTTGCGAAGGCCCAAATACAATGACATCTCCTAGATACATACAAAGGTATTTCCAACTTTATACAGTCCCATATTGTAGACCTAAAGGAATAAGAAAAAATGGTTTAAACCTCATTGTAGATAGGTCACAAAAATTGCTGGGCAAAAAACGATAATAATGGGTAATCCAAGCCCAGAAACGCCACAGGCCAACAGCAGAAAAAAGAAGGAAGTCCAGTTGGGTGATGGACTCTATTTCACTGTCAGTTAGTCTATTGTGATGTTCAGCTAGTATTTCCACAAACTTTAAAGAGGATTGCTGTTGGGTTTCACCCCATTGTTTCAAAAGAATCTCATCAGGATTACTAACTAGAGGCTGTGTGCTTATACGTAGGCCCCTTGATGTGATCCCTTTGGGGATGTATGCCCTGAAGAGCTTATAATGCCATACATTGTTGCTTAATAGCCGCATGTGCTTAGTAAGTTTGGAAAAAATGGCTTCACATCTATCTTCATTAGTGGATAGATCAATGTCGCTCCCCACCATATTGGCCATGCCGAGCCCAAAGATAGCCAAGTCCTCCTGGTCATAGGCTAATTCTTGTAGCAAATTGGTTAATTCCATTGGTAAATATATAAATATATAAAAAACAATAACCAATAAATGTTGAAAAACAGAGAGAAATATTAAATGCAAAGGAGAAAAAAATGGATCATTAAGTTAGGGGGTTAAACCTGGATTAAATGAGCACCTTTAATTGGTCACATGTTTAATTTTCAATTATATATAATGAGTAAAATGTTGTAATGTATTCACACTGATGAAGGCTAAGGAATAGTACAGCCGAAACTTGTCTGATTTTTGCTCTGTGCTTTTGCACAATGAAATAAAAAGTTTGGTGAAAATTGTCACTGTTTGATGGTCTTGTGCTTTTTGAACTGTTCATGTTTGGATTGAGACCTTGCAGCTGCTGTATGTGTGGAGTTTACTTCACTTTGGACTTTGTTTTAGCCATGTTTAACAGAGGGTTATGATATGTGGGGAGTGTTGGGATATCCAGGAATGGAATTCTGTGGTTTTGGTCATTATGCTTTTCATGTTAATTGAAAATAGGGATCTATGTTTCCAGGGGATATTGGAGTGGGGAGGGGTGGACAAAGTGGTGATAGTGGGGGTAGCATAGTGGAGGTCTGACCCTGGGTTGGAGTAGATGTCACTTGCTAGAAGAAGTGTGAGGAGAATGGGAAGAGGAAGTGGGGTAGGGATGTCAAGTAAGTAGTACTTTGAGTTTACTTTAGGGAAGTTGGGCTTCCAGTAATAGACTTTGTTTTTAGAGCGAAGGTTGTTGAGAGAGTCAAATGTGCAATTGTTATGATGGAATGTGGGAGTTGTGGGAAGACTGGAGGATTGGTAGAGGTTGGAGACTGGTAGTTGTATTTTAGGGGGAAGATATAAGAGGAGAGGATATATGAGATAGTTAAGGTAGAAGTAGTTAGAAGTGTTAGGAAAAGGGTGAAGGGAGTCATGGTGTAGTGTCGTAATCTAGTAATCTAGTAGAAGAGGAGTGGGTTAGTTGCAGTTAAGGTGAGAATATAAAGGTAGGATCAGATGAAATTTGTGTGCAATAGGTAGTTGTTAGCTGGTGAAGTGAGTCTATTCAATTATTGTTAATAGGTAGGGGTAGGGGGGAGGGAGGTGAAGATAGGAGGAGTCTGATTGGAGGTTAGGGGTTGGAGGGAGGGGTGTGTGGGGGAGTGGTCTGCTGGGGGATAGAATAAAGGAAATTATGTCAGTTGGGTGGGAATTGGGGCAGGGTAGGGCTGCGTAGTGAGCCCAAGCATAGTGAGGGCAAATGGAACAGGCTGGCCCTGTTGTATGAAGTAAGTAGGTGATCAAGAAAACAATCAGAAATGGTTTATGCAGGAAGGTATGCCAGGCTCAGGCTAGGGGGTTCTGGAGATGGGATAGGGAGTGAAGAACCAGATAGTTTGGGTACCCAGGCCCTGTGTCCAGTTAAAAAATGGTTTAGCAGGCCAGTATAGGCAGGCAGCTAGGAGGAGGGAGGTTAGGGAGAGGAGGAGAAAGAGCCAGACCAGACGGGCACAGGCCACTTATGTATTTACTTGTGAACCTATAAATGTATTACAGCAAAGTAAGATAAGACTGGGGAGAATTTGAGGATGTCCATCCAATTATCTAGGTTTATCTTGAAGGCAGCAAGGGTGCTACTGAACTTGACATTTATCAGAGGTTTGTTCATCTTTGCATGCATGGAAGGCTAGACATAGATCAGACACAGAGAGTCTGTCTGGGGAGTACAGAAAGGAGAAAGGTTCTCTCTTCTGCAGTGATTTTTTTAAAGCTACTACTCTTTTTTTTTTTTTGAATCTCTGAGGTCCCTTAATTTGTGTCATATGTTTAGATCAAATACATACAAAAAAGTACATTATATTCAATAAGTAAAACTTTGCTGGATCTAGTGGAGATGCCTTCAGAAATTAGATGAGCTAGATAAAAGGCTTTCTGAACTACCATGGAGACACGATGGTCAAATGATAAGGAATTATCAACTAAGTGTCTAAATCCTGAACAATAGTATCCAGTTGGAAGAATTTGAGACCATTGTTAAAAGAAAACATTCAAACCTCAGCTGTTCTGTGACTCTATGTCGATGTGCAGACAATGAAAATGGAACCTGACTTATGAGCTGATCTCTCTCTCTCTCTCTCTCTCTCTCTCTCTTTATATATATATGTGTGTGTGTGTGTGTGTGTATCTATATCTATGTATATCTATTTATATATACATATACAGTATATATATGTGTGTGTGTGTGTGTGTGTGTGTGTACATATATATTTATATATATATATATATATATATATAGGGTCTATATTACATTGTTGAACATTTACATGTTTGAATGTCATATGGTCAACACCATATGATTGAACATGTAAATGTTCGAACGTTTCAATGGAGATCTCCGTACAGTGCAGAAATGGAAGTTTTCCATTGTCTGCACTGTAGTGCGATCTCGTAGATGGTAAATTTAAAGAGTGGAGGGTGTGGGGGTGCAGGGCGGCTTGCCACCCTGCTTAACCTTCCAGGTAGGTTTTTCTGTTTTTTTTTTTTTCAAACTTTTAAGAGTTAGAACATATGGTGTCGACCATATGGCGTTCGAACTTTTAAATGTTTGATAATCTAATATAGACCCTATATATATATATATATATATATATATATATATATATATATATATATATATATATATATATATATATATATATATATATATATCTGTATTTATATATCCACAAACTGCAGCTATACACACACACACACACACACACACACACACACACACACACACACACACATATATATGTATATATATATATATATATATATATATATATATATATATATATATATATACAGAGAGAGAGATAAATATATATCTATTTCATGAACTATCTAAAGCTTCAAAGTTCGAATAAAAAAAGACAATCATTTTAGAGTAAATCTAAAATGATTGAATACAACTAAAAAAAAATTAAATATTTTTTGCAGGAAGTTAAGTCACCAACACCCATTATGAATTATATATACTAACTCTGAGAATGCACAGCGAAGGAGTAAGGGCAAATTCCCAGCCAAGATTGTTTGCTCTTATACACTGGTACCATATTCATATATAGCTTTAATTATGTTTAGCATCTGTTAAACTCACAGACAAATCTGGTTAGGCAATTGATTGCATTTGTGCTACAATTGCTGGGGATTAGTTTTGTATAAAGACAATAGTCTAAAGGGCCAAATGAAGTTGTCTTTTCCGTTCAACTTTCTTTTTGTTGGAGGACAGGGTCTGCACCAGAAGATTTCTGGTTCTTAGAGAAGGATGGTCCAGTTGAGACCTTTGCTAGATTTATCCTGAACAATAATTAGGCAAAGACTTTTGTTCCAACTTAAAAAAAGCCTGGCTAAGATCTATAGTCATGGACTAGGCTGTTGATAGAAAGGCTAGTGGGACTGAGCCTATGTGGTGGAGTTGCCTCTACTGACTGATGATTTTGCTTAAAAATACTATAAATAGTGCAAATATTACATAGATTCTGTGTGGAAAGCTAAGTGGTCTATATTTCTCTTTTGTTTTTCCAGTAATTCCCTTTTTTATTATACTCTGCTGTCCCCATTGTGTGTAAGGCTTGACACTGATGGAGAAAGGAAGAAGATTAAGGGCCTGGGCAAACCATCTTTCCTGATTTTTTCTCTGCTGCCAGATGTTGGCTTCTGCGATGTTTATAAAATAGAGATTTTTGCTGCTCTGACCTGATTATATACTAACTGAGCTGACAAGAGATGGATTTTCCTGGTGTTTTTTTTTTCTACCGTCAACCATGAAAGAACTACTGAAAGTTTTAGTTCATTCTAAAATGGAGACTAATAAGATACTGGTACAAGTAGTGGTCCAAATATCATAAGTGAGTTCCTGAAAACTATAACAGTCCTTGACATGTTCAGGAAAATGTTTAATAACATTTGAATGGTATGCCATCCAAAAGAACTAAGACAAATCAGAATGGACAGCTATTCTGTTTTCTCAGCTGTCATGGGAAGCATTGATAACCTACATCAGCAAGGAAAGGAGTGACTGTGAAAAATATTAAAGGAATTGTTAGCAAAGACTGTGGTAACATCTGAAGCAGAGCTGCAAAATTTCACAACAGGACATTTAATGCATATAAACCATTAAGGCTTCAGACTCCAGTACTTAAAATATGTTATGAAGTTGTGGTAAGATCCTGGTAATATCAGTATTAAAATTTTTAGCAGTAGACAGTTGAAAACAAGTATTACTTAGCAATATGAGGAAGTTGGTGTTGAAAAGAGATCTCAAAAACTCTGGCAATGTTGAGTCAATAATAGAACTCTTGTTTAAGACTAAACACTGTATTGAAGTTTAGTCTTATACCTTATCAAGTAGCAGAGTGACAGAAACAGTTACTAAAAGAAGAACTTGAAAAAGATGCTCAAACAGCAAATAATATGAGTTCCAGAGTGAGAAGAACAGTCCAACATCCTAATCCTGATAGAAGCATTAGATACTGTAATGATTTCAAAAAAATGCACAGCACTTCACAATATGATACACACCCCATCTCCCAAACTGATTAACTGATGGAGAGTCTAGGAAAGTAATATACTTACTAGCATTAGACTTGACAAAGAGGTATTTGCAGATACTAAATTCCCAACAGCTAAAGATGAACAAGCTGCTTTAGCATTTCCTTAAGGTTTATTCATTAAAGAGTGTTGGCATTTGGCATGCATGGGGCAGCATCCACTTTTCATAGCCCAATGAGTATAATAGTGAAGTCCCAAAAGTAGAACACTTGCAACATCCCTAACTTACATGATCATCCATTCAGAAGGCTGTGATATTAGATAGCACAATAGTTGGCCCCCATGTTATCAGTCTCAAAGGACTGATTGCATTAAAATGTAATACACATGTACTACAGCAAAACCTGATCAGAAAGCCATACCTAAACAAAAGAAATAAAAACAGAACAAAGAAGTACAACCTTATCTAAGCAGGCTATACATCTCAAAAATATTTCTAAAAAAATGAAAAACTTAAGAAAACAAGTATTTACATGTGGAGCACTGCCCACATGTTCCATGAATCCATTGGGTCTACCTCAGAAGACTAAAAAACCAAAAGACTGAATCCCAAAAGACGGAAAATTCAAAATACTGAATTATGGAATTCACCCCTTCTCCACTGTTGTGCACAGCCCCCTACATGAGGGGTGCAGGGGGCGTTCCCCCTGCATGCTCGACAGAGGCACAGCAAAAAAAAAATGCATATCATCCCCCCTAAAAGGGGGGGGCGTAAGCCAAAGCGATGGCTAGGCTTGTAAATGCCCTCGGGCAGATAGCCTAGTATGAACCTATGAACCTATGAACCTATTAAAATTTGTTCAGTATTCCAAGATTGCACTACAGTGAGGAAAATGATAAATTCCCTGATCCTTACTGTACTGCAATCTCCATTCACAGTACTGAACTCATAATAATGAATTGAGATTTACTTTCATTATTATGATTTTGTATTATTCCAGTTCAGCATTGTGAAACTTTGAAAATGTACTTTTGGCCACATGCTGTTTGAGAATGAGCCTTCAAAATTTTGATGGCAAATACTAATGCTACTGTCACATAACTTTAATTGGAATATAAAATCCTTTGGCAATGTATATTCGATCTTGCAGCATCACAACACTGCAGAGAGCTACTATTATTTGCTAGACTTTGACGCACAAAACAACTGTCCATACCTTATCTTTACAAAACTCCTTTTTTGTAATACTACTACTATACAAGACACAGAGACACAGGTGGCATACAGTGACACATATACACCACACTAAATCTATCCCCTTCCCTAGCTCTTACTCAACCCTAACCCACCTGAGTCCCACTGACATTTACACCCCTAATGAGAAAGAGTTTTGTATATCCAAATGATTTGGCATTAGAAATTCAAAGCCACGCTTTTTTATCCACACAAACACACGCACGTGCTTGCGCACACACACTTGATGGTCCTCCCTTCAGATATCTCCGCCATTCAATAAAGAATGCAATGCAATGCATTCATACACACAAATATAAACCAACAACAAAAAACAGCACTCCAAATCCATAAAACTTCATTCTCATATCACGGTGATGAGCTCTTCCCCACAGTAGAACTGGGAACTTGGGTTTCACCACAAGCTTTCTCAATATATATTCAAATGAAAAATTATAAACATAGCAGGAAAGCAACAGTCAACCAAGAAGGATATCCAAAAGTCAATTATCACACTAATAAAAATATTTTCTTTTGTTTTTTTAAAACATTGTGTAGGACTTCTTCGGACAAATCACCAAATTCAATTAATCCTTTAAATACAAATCAAGTAACCTATTAAAACATTGAACAATTGTATCATCACTATATTGTAAAACATTTAGTGACTTAACCCCTTCATCTACCTTGCTTTTAACATTAGCTTCATTCTTATAAACTCATTCAGACATGGAAATACACGAGCTACCACTCTAATTTCATCCCCATTGTTTTCTTTAATACATTTTTCCATCACAAAGAAAATAAACCTTTTAAACTCAGGGCAAGTAGATGAATACCTGTATAATTCATTATACTGTTCCTTCCTTATTGAATAAATAATACTGTATACATCAATTACAATACCATATAAACCACGATGCTGGATATGTCACGTACAATGCCATATAAACTCCAATGCTGGATATGTCACACATAATGTCATATAAACTATAATGTTGCATATGTCACACACAATGTCATATAAACCACAATGATGGATATGCTATAGATAATGTCATATAAACCACAATGATGGTTATGTCACACACAAAGCCACATAAACCACAATGATGGATGTGTCACACATAATGCCATATAAACCACAATGCCATATAAGTCATAATGTTGATTATGTCACACACAATGCCATAGAAACCACAATGCTGGATATGTCACACAGTGTTGAATATGTCACAGACAGTGCCATATAGACCACAATTGTTAGGCCCCATAAACTCTGAGAACAGTGATGCCAATGCAGAACTGTTTACAGAAACCCTATTCAAGCATGTTAATAGTTGCAGCTGTACTTGTCAGGAAGATGTACAGAACTAACTCAAAAATAAGCCATTCTGGAGGAGGAGTAACAATGTCAAAGGGTGTATAACAGAAGGAAGAAAATTAGGGCAAGAATTAGGAGGTGCAGCACACAGCAGGATAAAAGCACTCTCTTTAAACTAAACAACAACTCAAAGGACAAGTACAGTGAGGTAAATTTAGCCTCCCAGGCCCACGACTACCACACAACATTCTTTAGCTAAGTCTGTAACCTCAACAGCAATACACAATTGTATGCAGAGCTCTATACTGAGCCAGAAGATATAGCAAGCCTACTGGCCAATAAATTCATCTCCAAAATTACCCCTCTCTCCCTTCAACCTTCCCTGAGGAAATACCAACAAACATAACTCCCCCTGCTATCACTAGTTAATAGGTCCTTAATGCTCTCTCCAAGGCCATGAACACTGCATCAATGGGTATAGCCAATATCCCATGATGCCTTCTAAATAGCATGAAACATGACCTATCAGGCCCTCTGGAACTGCTATTTAACTATAGCCTCCAAACAGGTTTCATGCCTCATGAATGGAGAACAGCAACTGTCATCCTCTGCACAAAAGCGGGCCATCTTCAGACCCTGGAAACTACAGACCCATAAGTCTCACTAGTCTCATATGTAAAGCCATGGAAATAATTATCATGGAACTGATCAGTAATGACATCGGGAACCTCCATCCAGTGGACCCAACCCAATTTGGTTTTGTCAAGAGCAGGTCATGCCTTCTCAACGTGGTGGACTTCTTAGAGAAGGACACCAAAGCAATGGATGAGGGCAAAATGGTTCACATTGCCTACCTTGACCTGGCCAATGCATTTGACACAATACCCCACTCGGGCATTACTGACAAACTCAAGAGATTGGGAAGAAACCTTTATGCTACCCGGTGGATAGCCAGCTGGCTCACAGACAGGACCAAGGAAGTTAGAAGTGGGGAGTCTCCCTCTACAAAGATGCCAGTCGCAAGCAAAGCCCCCTCAGGGATTGGTCCTAGGACTGCTCCTTTTTGACATTTACTTCTCTGAAGTAAAGGCAAATGTCAACAGCCTCTGAATGACTAAATTTGCAGATGACTGCAAATTAGGAGCTGTCACTGAATGCCCACTGATACAAATGTTATCCGGGCAGGACTGACAAAGCCAAACAGATAATAGTATGCTTTGGAAAGTCATCCACCCCTGGTAGCTACCATATTGACAACACGCAAGTAAGAGATGATGTAGTAATCAGGGACTTGGGGATACACATGAAAAGCAATCTAGCCTTTGGCCATCATGTGTCTGTAGTAGTGAGGAAATCATTCAAGGATGTGCAACTTATAAACAAATATATGTCATTTAGGTCCAAGGATACCATTGTTCCATTGTATTCAGCATTAATTAGACCTATCATTGAGTACGGTGCCCCTTTTGGTATGTACCTAACCAGGGATATTCAACAACTGGAATGTCCACAGAGGTTCCTCATTAAAAGAATACCGGGCATAAGGAATATGTCCTATGCAGGCCACCTCAAGGCCCTATCCCTGTATTCTGTCTCTGACAGGCTACTGAAAGGGAGAGCTATGCCTTACATACAAGGCTTGACCTCCTGCATATCCACAAAACAAGCAGCACCGGAATTACTCATTCTAAAGACTTAAATCTTGCCTGTGATATAAATACAACCTGCTGGAGAGACAGGTATGTATCCCAGAGACTACCCATTTTCAGGAACAGGCTCCCCATCCATGTGAAGCAAATTTCCTCCCTAACCCAATTCAAGTGCAACTTGGACAATTGGATGGGGAACAGGAACTTCATCCTTGGTTTGGCACCCATGTCTCTAATGGAAACAAGCAGCCTATAAATGGTTCATCTCCCGGGCACCTGCTTGCAAATGTTTCATTTTCCAAGCCCCTGCTTTCACTTATCAAGGGTACCAGAACTTGTCAGAGGTTTGAGATGCATGGCTAGAGTTAAAAATGCCCTCGTGGTCATTAGCCTACTAAACACCTATGAACATATGAACCTATATGTCCCACACAATTCCATATAAAACACAATGCTGGTTATGTCGCACACAATGCCATATAAACCACAATGCTGGATATGTCGAATACAATGTCATATAAACCACAATTATGTATATGTCACAGACAGTGCCATATAAATCACAATGCTGGATTTGTCACACACAATGCCATATAAACCAGAATGCTGGATATGTCACACACACTGCCATATAAACCATAATACTGGATTTGTCACACACAATGCCATATAAACCACAATGCTGGTCATGTCACATAAAATGCCATATAAACCACAAAGCCTGTGATTGCAGACACAATGTCACATAAACCGCAATGGTGGTTATGTCACACGCAATGTCATATAAACCACAATGCTGGTTATGTCACACACAATGCCCTATAAACTACAATGCTGGTTATGTCACACACAGTGTCATGTAAACCATGTAGGCGGCAGCATAAGTGAACCTAGATTCAGTGGCATAAATAAAGCCAGTGCAAGGATGCACAAAGTAAGGACTCACTGACATAGATTTGCATCATCTGCGGTCACCACATTATTATGTACCTTGAGACCTCTCTCTGCATATTGATCCCTTTCTTGGGATTCTCAAGTAAACTTTTAAATTATGACCACTCTCATAATAAGACTGGAGAATATCACCAGTTACATTTCTCACTACTGGATTAACTTGAAAAAAAAAAGTATTTTCCCCTAATACTATTTTATACTTTTAGCATCCACACAAATGTGTATGCCCATTATAGGTTCATAGGTTCATAGGTTTATACTAGGCTATCTGCCCCAAGGCATTTATAAGCCTAGCCCGAATTTTTGTGGCTTACGCCACCCCTTATATGAAAAAATACTGTACCCATTAGTTTGTTGTGCCTCTGTCAAGCAGTGACACAGAGATGATTCCCGGGGTAAACCTACGATCTCCCATCCACAGGTCAAGATTTCTCTTGAACAGAGCCAGTGAGATGCTCTGCCTCAAATGGACCGGGACTCTATTCCACAGCATAGGGAGTCTCTGAGTGATAAATCTATCCCTCCAGCACATCCTATTTATATCCGTGCTAAGGTTTAAGTTGCTTGCTCTAGTGGTTTTGGTGGATTTGGATTTTTTGAGGTGGAGCATGTCCATTAATTCCGGGTTGGACATGGCCTTGTATGTCAGGCACATGTCACCTCTGAGCAGACGGTATGCGACTGAATAGAGCTGGAGTTTCTTCAATCTGGCAGCATATGACAGATTCTGGAGTCCCTTTATCCTTTTGGTGAGAAACTTTTGGGGTCTCTCCAATTGCTGCAGATGTCGGGCGAGATACATCCCGAATGGGGCATTGTACTCGATCATTGGTCTGATAAGTGAAGAGTACAGGGGAACAATGACCTCACTAGATCTGGATGTGAATCCCTTCATGATCAGGTGGGCAATGTAGAATGTCTTTCTAACCACTTTAGCAACGTGAGTGTCAAAAGAAAGGCCACTGTCAACCTGGGTCCCCAGGTCCCTGATAACCTCTTCTGTGCTTAGTGGATTGCCACCTATATGGTAGCTTGGGGTTACCTTGTTTTTCCCGAAGGGTATGACTATACATTTTTTGATGTTTAACTTCAGGCCATGGCTCTGGCACCAGCTATCTGTTTCCGTGAGTCCCTTCTGAAGGATATCCGTGTCCGATGCACTTTCCACTATGGCGCCCAGTTTGCAGTCGTCTGCAAACTTTGTCAGCCAAAGACCTCCCATGTTGGCCTGTACTTCTGAGAAGTAGATGCCGAACAATAGGGGGCCAAGGACTGAGCTCTGTGGGACACCACTTGTGACCGGCTTGGAGTCTGACATAGCGCCAGCAACTCTAACCCTGTGGGTTCTGTCCTTAAGCCAGTTTGCAACCCATCTTGTGACATATGGGTTTACATTTAAGCTGGTAAGTTTTTCTACAATACCTGAGTGGGGTATTGTGTCGAAAGCCTTTGCAAGGTCAAGGTAGGCTGTATGGACTGCCTTTCCCTCATCAATGGCCTTGGTGACTGTTTCGAAGAAGTCGACCAAGTTCAAAAGGCATGATCTTCCCTTGACGAAGACAAACTGGGTCGGGTCCAATGTCTGCAAGTCCCCTATATCTTTGTTTATGAGCTCCATTATGATCCTCTCCATAGCTTTGCAGACTAGACTTGTTAAGCTTATGGGGCAGTAATTACCAGGGTCCGTAGAGGCACCACCTTTGTGGAGTGGGACCACAGTTGCCGTACGCCACTCCTTGGGCACGTATCCTGTGGTAAGGCTGAGATTAAACAGCTGCCTTATGTGCAGGTTTAATTCCTCATTTAGCTCGTGTAGCACACAGCCGGGGACACCATCCGGTCCCATTGATGCTGTGTTTTTAGCTTTAGAGAGAGCAGCTTTCACCTGCGCATTTGAGATGTCTGGGAGGCTTGAAGTTTGCACTGAACCTGTCTGCCAGTATATTGGCAATGTCTGTGGGTTCAGTGATTTTTGTATCATTTTGGACTAATTCTGAGCATATCTGGGAGTTTCCACCCAGGTTCCTAACATAGCTGAAAAAGGCCTTATGATTGTCCTTTGAATCCATGGCAATTTTTCTCTCAAAATTG
The DNA here is from genome assembly GCF_019279795.1 of Protopterus annectens. NCBI lineage: Eukaryota > Metazoa > Chordata > Ceratodontiformes > Protopteridae > Protopterus > Protopterus annectens. The sequence continues at coordinate 1,705,608,639 of NC_056741.1, read as the reverse complement.
GCCTTAGTTGATTTTATGAGTGCTCGTATTTTTTACTAATAATGATCAGGGTGACTTCCCTTTTATGGATTTTGTTCTATCATGTAATAGCTTTCTCCTCTTATTGTAAAGTTTGTTAATGGCTGGGGTCCACCAGACTGGACGTTTGCCCTTTGTGGAAAGAGTCTTGGTTTTATTTGGGATTGCCTGATCCATGCAGTCCTGGAGGTGTTCATAGAAGGCATTTGTAAGGGCTTCCGTAGCTTGGGTTGTGGTTTCCACTGTCTCAGGGGCCTTGAAGGATACCACACCAGTCTTGAGTAGTGTGAAGTTTGCTTTAGAGAAGTTCTTCACTGTGGTCTTTTTTGTTTGGGGTGGCGGTGGGATGTGGATTTCCAGTGAGATTAGTTTATGATCAGATCTCACCAATGAGGGATATACTTCCGGTGTGGAGCATTTTGTCCCCATGTTTGTGATAATGAGATCTAGTATATTTTCTCAGTCTTCCCTTTCTGTTCAGCCAACTGTTCATTTGTCAGTCAGACCCACTTCTTGGTTCAAAATTGATTTATAGTAAATCATTTTGTTTAATCATACTTCAGCAGTCTGAATTTCAATGTCACTCAAGGGGTAAGCCTTTGTGATACATTTCTACCAAATGTTCCATTTGTTTCAAAAATTCTACTTCTCTTTAATCCTAATGGCTTGAAGCTTCGTTCTTTTAGGATGTCCCTTACTATAATACAGAAAGCTGTTACTATAAAAAGGTTTCCTATATAGTCTAATACCAAAGTTCATTATTCTTTCATACTTAAAAATCTCCATATTTAAAATTGTATACATTTGTTTCATTTGGTTCATTTAAAAGAAAAATAATTTGTGGACTGGTTCAGTCTCTCCACAAATCCATTTATCTATTTTAAACCTTTTCATAAACAAAAATATGTTATCAATAAAACAAATATATAAAATAATCGTGTCCATATATTCTTCCTAGCTGGCTTAAAAAAAATAAATAAAAATAACAAAAGTGGGCACCATCACCATTCTGAATGTTTGAATGAAATGTTACTCTGTTAATGCTCTGGACTACTTCAATATGTTCTAAACTTATAAATTTAAATCCAATAACCAATTCACCATGAAACAAAGGAAAATGTTTACTAACTGGTATATTTGTTTATTGCAAATGTCCCAAACAGGCTGACAAATTTGTGATCTAAGCATCCTGCTTGTTGGTAAAACATACATCCTATTACATAGACACAAAAGCACATACATTACAAAGCAGTCTCACGTTATAAGCATATTGAGCAGGCACGATCTGCATTTTACAAAGCCAAATGCAGGTGGATCAAGAGATATAAAGTCTGGATATATTTGTTGTGTATTCACTCAGCTATAATATGCTCCATTGCCTTGCAAATACTGTTAGTGAAAATAATAGGCCTTTAATTCCAGGGGCCAGTAAAGGGCCACCTTCATGTAAGGGCAAAACAGCAGCTGTTCTCTATGTATTGGGAATGTATCCTGTAAAGAGCCTTAGAATGATGAAGTGAAGGAGGGGTTTTGCTAGATGAGATTTAACAGTTCTCAGCAGACATCCAATGAATTGTCTGGACCCATGAAACTAGTAATTTTAATTCTGGAAAGTGTCAAAAGGACTTTGTCCAAAGTGATTTCAGGAGTGGAAGTGGATGAAAGAGATAGTATGATGAAGATGGAAAAGAATTTCTCTGCAAAAATGTTTAGCTATATCCTTGGTTCAGAAAAGGAGCACTATTAGTGGTGAGTTTATTATAAATTTTTTTATTACCTCCAAATGTCCTAATATAGCTGAAGAAGGCCATATATTATTTTTTGAATTTCTTGTTACGTATAGTTATAGCTAGTTAGTTAATTCTTGTTTATAATGATGAAGTGGACATTTGCCAGAGATAGCTAAGAGCTTTTTTCCTCTTTCTTATATAGGTTATTGATGTTGCAGTGCACCATATGGCTTTAATTTTAAACTTACAATTATACATACATCAGACTGGAACAGATGGCTTAATATATCTAACCAAGGAGTACAATTCAGTGCAGTAAATAGCAGCCACATGTGCAAGGTTTGCTGGAGAGCTATGACATTTGTGGTTATCAATTAGATCAGTAGGTAAGTAGTAACTGGTTTTGGAATCATCCTCGAATGTAGAAGAGTTTTCAGGAGCTGTAAAGCAGGACTCTAGAGAGAAATTGCAGCAAGATGGTCAGATCTGATGAAGAAGGGAGGGAGGTGGTAACAAGCAGGATGTTACAAGTGGAGAAAACATTTGTGAGGAAAATTGAGAAGACTGCCATCTCTGGTGAGGAGGGGAACAACTTGGGAAAGTGTATAAGCATTGAGAAACCTCTAGGCAAAGTGTATGAGCATGAAGAAATCTCTAGGCATATTTGTTCTTTATAAGATATGTTTTGCAGCTAATGTGGACATCAAAAGACAGTTGCGTTTTCTAAATGATTAAGGTATTTTTCATGCTCTGAAGGGGTCATAAATGATATTCTGTGATTGGCTATAGCATGATAATTAATTTATTAAGTGCAACTATTACTTCAACCATTTCTAAATTCATATCATGTGGAATGTGTCAAGATACAATGGAGATGCAATTAAATATAAATATCCTCCACAGTTATCAGTGGGCTTGAGCGCATGATCATCATGGATCTCTGGAATAGAGGGACCACTATCAAATACTGGAGCTGGATTTCTGTAATTACATAAATGCTGATGTCTTTAAGGGTAAGGAAGTTCAGAGATGTTGTTGTTGTTGTTAAGGCTCCTGGAACTCAACAGACATTATCATCACCAAACCCATTCACACATTTTCTACATGGGGATCAGGGAGTTGTGGCAACTATAGTCATCTTTCTCATAAACTGTAATAAAGCACTCTCACAATTAAAAGTTAAAGATAAATCTTTGTAATTCCTTTTTCTCATATATTTATATAAATATATATATATATATATATATATATATATATATATATATATATATATATATAGTAACCTACCATTTTTGATTGGAATACTTACATGTGTATACTTCATATAATTGCATGCTAAATAAATGGTCTGATTGAACAGCAAATGTGTGTTTGTTTGGGTGAGGTAAATCAGAACAGCCTAAAATCCCTTTAAAAGTCCTAGTTTGGATCATGTCTGTTCCCTGCACCTAAACTTTCTCCTGTCTTTTAGCTTCCTTCCCATTTTTGATCTGTTATTATTTTGTCTGTGCATTCTACTTGCACTTTTTTTGCTTTCTATGCCTGGTACCTTCATTTCATTTTCCTTTACAAACTCTGATGTAGAAGAGTGACCTAGAATCTTATGTTCCCTATAGAGTCCATCTATTTTTGCCCCTCTAAAGATGCTTGTAGTTTGCCTTCCTTTCTATGTTCAGCACAGAAATACTCTATAGGCTCTTGTTTTGAGCAGGTTCTGAGTTATATGCAGTAGATCCCATGTCATACAAACTCAACATTAACCACAGGGATGAAACTAAATACCCTCTTGTACAAAACGTACAGCTAAAATTGCGGTATAAAATACTCCACTTACTTACAACAGCCTCCTGCCAAGCTGTAACAAGGAACATGTTCATTCCAAAAATTAAATATGGTATTCCATTAGTAACCCTCCTCTCAAGAGCAAATATACAAATAATACAAACAACAAAATAAATCTTCAGATTTGCAATACTTGCTGACCAGAGCACCCATCATTGCTTAATCTGATCCAAGGTATAATGGCTACCAGTGAATGAATGAGCAACTTTTCTACTGTCCTTCCAGATCTTTAAAATCATCATGTTGGGCAATTGCCCCCTCCCCCATTAAAATCCAAAGCTGCGAATCAGACACCACAGCTGTACATTGAGGGATATAAATGAGGATACCCTTTCCATACTTAGACCCAGGTTTTAGATGGCTATGGGTGAAGGATATTTTCAAAGCTTGCACCTGCCATCTGGAACCAGCTCCCAATATAAATTAAGTAAGGAGATACTTTACACACATTCAAAAGGAAACTGAAAGAGTCCATTCTTAAGGAATATGCCGATGCCTGCTATATCTTTAGGATTATGCTCACAAGGGAAATACCTTCAAACACACTTGCCACAGTATTGATGGTGTGCCCAATATTTATTTGCAGTCACACTTAACATCCTCAGTATGCATTTTATTGATCTTGTTGCTTTGACATCAAACATTATATTGTAAATATTGTTCTATTTTTAACAAGCATGATGTTCCTGATTAGTTTTATGTTTTCTGCTGTAAAGCTCATCACATTTACCATAACACACTGCAAATCCATTGCTGAGTGAATATGTAACTGCTGAATTCTGTGCATTCAGGCATTCAAAATATTGTTTGTAGAGCTGCAGTTGTTTTCTCTATTTGCACTGGAAATATTTGTTGTCCAAAAATATGTGTTATAAATCTGCATTTTAATGTCTTTTTCTAACTAGTGGGATATCTCTGGACATTTAATTTGCTAAACAGTTGCCCTTATATTTCCAGGTGCGAGTGTAAATGTTCTGGCGACCAGTCCACCTACCTGGTTATCAGATGTCAATAAATAAATAAATATTGAGAAGGATGTGAGGAGTATGTGTTAAAGTTTTAAACTAGTACACTTAAATCCCTTATAGGAGTATGTTTGCAATTTAATAAATGTAAAGCTTTAAATATTTAAGAAACAAAATAAAAGCAAAGTATACGCCAAACTAAACATCTCTTGCTTTATTACTGCATATTGAGAAGTATTGGATGAACATATCCATCAGTACAGAATTCTGCATATCTATAAGAGTTAAAGTAATCTGGAAAGAGTACAGTGGAAATATACCATCCATGGTAGAGAAAATTAAAGTAATTATAAAAGACTAATAAACAAAAATGGCCAACAAGCAAATAAGAATTTAAACAATAAAACCATTCAATCAGCACTTTTATCTATCATAAAACATCTTCAGAATTATGAAATACTAAAAAAAATCTGAACTTGTACAGTGTCGTGTATTTATCGATTTTAAGAGGAGACATTATTTGGTATATATGGCATTAAGAAGACAATTACCTCCTGGAATGTTTTGGGGATATCAAAAAGTAGCAGAGAGTCATCATACAACCTGTGTAGAAGATTCTATAGGAATGAGATGCACACCAATTGGTTCTCTGACAGAGTAGGTGATGCTTGAAACAGACTAGCAAATTACATTAAAGCAAGTACTACTTTAGATATTTTTAAGAACAGCCTGGGCAATTATTATGGGAACAGGTGATGTTAAGTTGTCTATCTCGCCTTCATTCTTGCTGGATGGGTTCGGAGCCAACCTCGGCTCCGACTCGGCCACTCTAAAAGCTCGAGAGTTGGTTCCACCGGCTCGAGGCTCCCCTTATATCCCACAATGCTAGGCGTGAGTTACCTCAGATCTCGTTTGCCGCTATAGCGATCGAGGTGTTGGTTTTCTACCGGCTTCTTGGTGAGTAAACTTTCAGTAAAGTTAGGATACTTAAACCCCTTTATTTTTAATTTTAACTATATTTTCCCTTAGTTTAGTGGAATTCTACCCCTTTTTTCACAAAAATCCCATTTCTTCCCCACAAGAACTTAAACGTTCTCCTCGGCCTTCAGGCCTTTCTTCCATTCCCTAGTGGTGTGTGTGTTTCTCTTAATTAAAACTATTGATAGTTGTTTTATTTTTGAGTTTAAAAAATAAGATAAGGTGTAATCAGTGTGTTTGACTGAGTGTGTGTGATTACACTTTCTTGTTCTAAGATGTCTAAAGACACAAAGGTCTCAGGCTTCAAGAAGTGTGATGCGTGCTGTCAGAAAATGTCTCTGACAGACGGTCACACTTCTTGTGTCTACTGCCTGGGGCCTTTGCACCTGCAGGACTCCTGTGCTGTATGCCACGGCTTCAGTCCCAGGGTCCTGCAGGAAAGAAAGAACAAATTAATCCTAAGGGGTCTACTCAAGCCTGGGGATTCCCTCTCTGTCTCTGGGAAGCCCTCCAAGGCTTCTAGGTCCTCGGCTCCAGCTACTGAGGCGAGACCTAAGGCTACTAAACCTGCTGCATCGGCACCGGCTGGAGCCGATGAGTCTACAGCTTCTGTGGTTCCCTCGGCTCCGGCTGGAGCCGAGGTATTAGAAATTCCCTTGTCGGCTCCGACCAGACCTTCGGAGCCGACATCTAGGAAGAGATCTAGGTCACCATCCCTTGGCTCCGTTCATTCGGCTCCAGCATATCCTCTGCTGTCTGAACGGAGCCATAAATCTCACTCCTCTAGGTCATCGAGGCTGTCGGATCATGACCTTCAGAGGGTAGTGAGTCGACTTCTTAAGTCCGAGGCACTGGCCCAAATGCTTCAGAGCCCGACTCATCAGTCGATGCCTGCCCCTGTCCATCAATATGTTCCTCCTCCGACTCCGTTGAGCTCGGAGCTCGCTGAACTGAGACTGTGGTAGCCGGAGCCGATACAGATGTCTTTGGCTCCGCTGCCGGCTCCGATTTCTTCTTCGAAGAATCTCGGCGCCGGACTTCCCTCGTCGGCTCCGAGGGGTGAGTGGCATCGACCCTTGTCCCACCCCGCTCTTCCTCTCGGAGCTTCGGCGCTGGTGAGTTCGGCTCCGACATCGGCCTCGAGCCATCACTGTCGGTGCCGAGGGAGGTTCTCAGCTTCTCGGAGCGGGGACCTCTGGCTCTGCCTGACAGGGGTGCGTTCGAGGTCATGCGGAGTGTGTTAGAACCTGGTTCTACTCCACAGTCGGCTCCGTCCGCCTCCCCTCTACGGTGCCTCAGGTCAAGTCAACTCACTCCCTCATCCCGGACCGCAGAGAGCCAGCTCCTCAGGAACCCCCTGTGGGGATCTCATCCTCTTCCGAGGCCTCTCCTGATTTGGCATAAGAGCCCCCACGGAAAAGAAAGTGTAAGAGGAAACACATTGACTCACCTGAGTCCGTCACCTCTGACACAGATTTAGAGGATTCCGAGGGTTCCCTGCGTTCCTCTGAAGATGTCTCTTTTGCAGACATTCTAGAAATCCTCAAACAGAGGGGAAATTGGCCAGCCCTCAACCCTTCGGATGATGAATCTGTGTACCTTGAGGCGTTTGGCTCTCGTCCTTCCACCTCCTGGGTGTCTCCCCCCTTTGACCCCCTCATGCAGGTGGTAGCTAAAAAGGCATGGACGGCTCCTGATTCAGTGGACCCCACTCCCAGGAGACCCTCAAAATTCATAACGGCACCAGCAGACAAACAGTTCTTGACAAAAGGAGTTTCTGTGGATGTTATGGTGGTTGCTGCTGCCACTAAGAAGGAACTAGCTGATCCTTCAGTACCTGTCCATCCACCTAACAAGGAATCTAGGTCCATGGACAGGTACGGGAAGCGGATGTTCTCGTCAGTGACATTTGCTATGCGTTCGCTGAACTACCTATGCCATTTTACTCGTCTTCAAAGGGACTTGATCAAAGAAGCGAGTGACATGTTGAAGGATCCTACAGCTGCGGGTTTTCAAGATAAGATGAACACTCAGCTGGCTACCCTGAACTCCATAGCCAACTCCTCCATGCCTCCTTTCTTATGCGGCTGATGGAGCGAGCAGGGCCAAAGAGGGACAGGTGTGGCCTTACGTAGGCATGCCTGGATGCGGCTATGCAATTTTATGGACCCCTTTAAAACGCTCTTTCACTAATTCCCATTCGATGGATCATCTCTTTGGTCCTCAAGTGAAAGAAACCTTGACTAGGTGCGAGACTGATGGCAAGACTCTTTCTGCCGCCGGAGTCCGTTTTCTACTCCTTCTAGGCCTTACCCCAAAGGCCAGAAAAGTGGGAAAATGTGGTTCGTAAACAATCTCAAGGGACTTCGCCTGACGACAGAGTCGGTTCCTCGCCAGAGGCAGAGGGGAATAACAATGGTAGACGCCGCCTCTAGAGGCAGGGGGTCCAGAGAACCAGGGCAATCGAGAAGCCTTCTCTGATAAGCCCTTTCAGCATCCCTGAGGTGTTGCCCGACTGCCCACCTTCGGAGGCAGTCGGGGAAGATTGTCACTGTACCCAGAAGCCTGGCTATCCCTGACTCAAGACAAATGGCTACAGTCCATCATTTCGAAGGCTATTCCATTCCCTTTCTTCGCATTCCAAACCAATCAAAAAATCCTTCCAGATGTTCCACCCGGCTCAAAGGGATCTAGCGGCTTTGGAAATTTCAAAGCTGCTTGTAAAAGAGCAATTCAGCCAGTTCCAGCAGACCAGCAAGGATCCGAATCTACTCAAGGTTCTTTTAGTTCCAAAGAAAACAGGGACTGGAGACCAATTTTGGATCTCAGTATCTTGAACAGATCAGTCAAGAAAACAAGATTTCGGATGGTCACGCTGCAGTCCATCCTTCCCTATTGGGAAAAGGAAACTGGATGTGCTCTATAGACCTTCAGGATGCGTACTATCACATAAAATGAACAGACGCTCCAGAAGATTCCTCCGCTTCAGGCTGGGAACCAGTCATTTTCAATTCAGGGCCCTGCCCTTTGGTCTCACCACTGCCCCCGGTGTTTACCAAATGCATGGCAGTGGTAGCTTCTCACCTGAGACGACAAGGATTCCAGGTGTTTCCATATTTGGACGACTGGCTCCTCACAGCTCCCACCAAGCATCTCCTTCTGATGGCCAGGGATTACACTTTTCGCATTTGTCAAAAGTTAGGCATTTCAATAAATTGCGAAAAGTCTGTTTTGTCGCCTTGTCGCATCTATTACCTTCATAGGCAAATCTAGACACAGTAGACATGTTCAAGTAGACTAACAGATCAGAGAATAACAGACATACACAAACTGGTCTCATTCCTTTTCAACAACAACAGAATCAAAGCCAGGTTAGTTCTGAAAGTGTTGGGAATTATGGCGGCGGCCATACCTCTGCTTCCATTAGCCAGATTCCACATGAGAATCCTTCAATGGATGCTCTTTACACAGTGGTCATACCAGCAACTTCCAATGTCCCACACCATTATGATCACGCAGATATGCAGAAATCATCTCATGTGGTGGATGTCTTCCCCTCAGCTCTTATTGGGAAGACCCTTTGTTCCTCCCTCCGGTTGCTACTCTGACAACGGACGCCTCCCTGATCGGGTGGGGGGGGCATTATCAGGGCAGGACGGTCCAGGGCACATGGCAACCAGACGAATGCCACTTGCACATAAATGTTCTGGAGATGAGAGCAGTGCTTTTAGCGTTGCAAGCCCTTCAAGACTCTCTTCCCTTGGGAACGATTGCAATCCAGACAGACAACATGTCTGTAGTGTGGTACATCAACAAACAAGGCGGAACCAGGTCCTACCCCCTGTGTCGAGAAGCACTCAGATTGTGGCAATGGGCGATTTCTTCTCAGCGGTTTCTGATAGCAATGCACATCCCCGGGAAGTCCAATCAAATCGTGGACAAGTTGAGCAGAGCTATCCTCATGCCTCACGAGTGGTCTCTGAAAGACTCTGTTGTGAGAGAAATTTTTCTCAAGTGGGGTCAGCCTTGCTGCGATCTTTTGCTACTCCCCAAAACAGCAAGTGCAGAGATTATTTCACTCTATTCCCTTTACCAGGCCAACCCAGCAGAGACGCTCTAGTCCAAGTTTGGCCCCGGGGACTTCTGTATGCATTTCCTCCCTTCCCACTAATCTCTCAAGTGATACAGAAAGCTATCACTCAGAAGGCCTCGTTGATCCTCATTGCTCCTTACTGGCCTCGACAGGTGTGGTTCCCCTTTCACATCAATTTCTATTGGAGCGACCTTGGCATCTGGACCTAGTTCCAGATCTTTTGATCCATCAGTCGGGTCAGTTTCATCGCTCCCTCCCTCTCTGAACCTCACTGCTTGGTTCCTCCAGTTCCAACCTTAGCCAGGCTTCTCAATTATCTCACTCTGTTCGAGATATTTTGATAGCTTCCCATAAATCTTCCACTCGAAGATTTATTTGAAATAAATAGCCTGATTGAACAGCAAATGTGTGTTTGTTTGGGTGAGGTAAATCAGAACAGCCTAAAATCCCTTTAAAAGTCCTAGTTTGGATCATGCCTGTTCCCTGCACCTAAACTCTCTCCTGTCTTTTAGCCTCCTTCCCATTTTTGATCTGTTATTATTTTGTCTGTGCTTTCTACTTGCACTTTTTTTGCTTTCTATGCCTGGTACCTTCATTTCATTTTCCTTTACAAACTCTGATGTAGAAGAGTGACCTAGAATCTTATGCTCCCTATAGAGTCCATCTATTTTTGCCCCTCTAAAGATGCTTGTAGTTTGCCTTCCTTTCTATGTTCAGCACAGAAATACTCTATAGGCTCTTGTTTTGAGCAGGTTCTGAGTTATATGCAGTAGATCCCATGTCATACAAACTCAGCATTAACCACAGGGATGAAACTAAATACCCTCTTGTACAAAATGTACAGCTAAAATTGTGGTATAAAATACTCCACTTACTTACAACAGCCTCCTGCCAAGCTGTAACAAGGAACATGTTCATTCCAAAAATTAAATATGGTATTCCATTAGTAACCCTCCTCTCAAGAGCAAATATACAAATAATACAAACAACAAAATAAATCTGCAGATTTGCAATACTTGCTGACCAGAGCACCCATCATTGCTTAATCTGATCCAAGGTATAATGGCTACCAGTGAATGAATGAGCAACTCTTCTACTGTCCTTCCAGATCTTTAAAATCATCATGTTGGGCAATTGCCCCCTCCCCCATTAAAATCCAAAGCTGTGAATCAGACACCACAGCTGTACATTGAGGGATATAAATGAGGATACCCTTTCCATACTTAGACCCAGGTTTTAGATGGCTATGGGTGAAGGATATTTTCAAAGCTTGCACCTGCCATCTGGAACCAGCTCCCAATATAAATTAAGCAAGGAGATACTTTACACACATTCAAAAGGAAACTGAAAGAGTCCATTCTTAAGGAATATGCCGATGCCTGCTATATCTTTAGGATTATGCTCACAAGGGAAATACCTTCAAACACACTTGCCACAGTATTGATGGTGTGCCCAATATTTATTTGCAGTCACACTTAACATCCTCAGTATGCATTTTATTGATCTTGTTGCTTTGACATCAAACATTATATTGTAAATATTGTTCTATTTTTAACAAGCATGATGTTCCTGATTAGTTTTATGTTTTCTGCTGTAAAGCTCATCACATTTACCATAACACACTGCAAATCCATTGCTGAGTGAATATGTAACTGCTGAATTCTGTGCATTCAGGCATTCAAAATATTGTTTGTAGAGCTGCAGTTGTTTTCTCTATTTGCACTGGAAATATTTGTTGTCTAAAAATATGTGTTGTAAATCTGCATTTTATTGTCTTTTTCTAACTAGTGGGATATCTCTGGACATTTAATTTGCTAAACGGTTGCCCTTATATTTCCAGGTGCGAGTGTAAATGTTCTGGCGACCAGTCCACCTACCTGGTTATCAGATGTCAATAAATAAATAAATATTGAGAAGGATGTGACGAGTATGTGTTAAAGTTTTAAACTAGTACACTTAAATCCCTTATAGGAGTATGTTTGCAATTTAATAAATGTAAAGCTTTAAATATTTAAGAAACAAAATAAAAGCAAAGTATACACCAAACTAAACATCTCTTGCTTTATTACTGCATATTGAGAAGTATTGGATGAACATATCCATCAGTACAGAATTCTGCATATCTATAAGAGTTAAAGTAATCTGGAAAGAGTACAGTGGAAATATACCATCCATGGTAGAGAAAATTAAAGTAATTATAAAAGACTAATAAACAAAAATGGCCAACAAGCAAATAAGAATTTAAACAATAAAACCATTCAATCAGCACTTTTATCTATCATAAAACATCTTCAGAATTATGAAATACTAAAAAAAATCTGAACTTGTACAGTGTTGTGTATTTATCGATTTTAAGAGGAGACATTATTTGGTATATATGGCATTAAGAAGACAATTACCTCCTGGAATGTTTTGGGGATATCAAAAAGTAGCAGAGAGTCATCATACAACCTGTGTAGAAGATTCTATAGGAATGAGATGCACACCAATTGGTTCTCTGACAGAGTAGGTGATGCTTGAAACAGACTACCAAATTACATTAAAGCAAGTACTACTTTAGATATTTTTAAGAACAGCCTGGGCACTTATTATGGGAACAGGTGTTTTGGTATATTGGCAGTCTAGAAGGGCATTATTGCCAGTGCGTGAAATATTTGTATGTATGTATGTAAAGTTAGAAAGTTTATATACCAGCAAGTTAACCACCATTATACTGTTAGAGCTGAGGTGGGGTAAGTATATGAGAAAAGTAACAGTGAGTGAAAAGGAGCAGAAAGAAGCCTACTGTTAAGAACTGGAAAAAACATCAGACTAGAATCATGAAGATTGATGTAAAACTGAAGCTATAACTGAGTAAACAGCCTTGACTAGCAGCTGTAGAGTCAGTTAAGTAAGGCAAAATTCAAGCTGACTGGGTATAGGCTAGACATGTCATCATATTCATGCAATCCAAATTAAGATGGAAAAAAACACCCCCCCGAATATGATACTATGATTGGGTGTGTCTATAGCATTAAGCAGTGTCAGTGCCACAACAGGTAGCATACTTGTCTTTGGTGCAGAAGGCTGTGGGTTCTATTCCCAGAGCACAGCAGGTAGATCAATTGCTCATCCTGTAGTGTGCTGCTCATCAGATGAGACATTAATCTGAGGCCCATCTACTTGAGCTGGTTATAGCTCAAGTGGATCTAAGAGATCCTCCAGCAACTATTGAAAAAAGTAAAGAAAGTTCCCTGATTCCGTGGCCAAATTTCAACCTAGTAGTGTAAATGCCACCTTGGATCAACCTTGAAAAGAAGCAATTAGCCTAATGGAGACTAACCAGGTCAATAAAGAATAAATAATATTATCAAAGCCTATTGACCAGATAGCTAATTGGCTAAGTCTACTGGTAAGCTTTGAGCTAGGTAGATGCTGGTCCCAGGCTTATGTTTTGTGCTGATGGGTGGTTATCCAAGTTCTCATTAGAATGTCTTGTCATCTGTTAGTAAAAGAAGAGTGAATACAATGAACCAGGGGAAAATGCCTGAATTCTTTTCCTGTGTTACCCTTTCCCTGGACCCATCAACTATATAATGCTGGACTTTTTAAGAAAAAAATGAACCAGAATACATTTTTGCAACACAATAACAGGAGCATCTTCAGATCTTAGGATATTAAAATTACTGAAATATGTTTTGAAAATCAAAACACTGTACAACATAAACATATGCCAGGACAGCTTCCTTTATTGTAGTCAACTGAATTACTTAGAAATTACAGGACAAAATTTCTGGTTCTAACATCTCCTGAAAGTAGTATAACGTAGTATAAAGTACTAAAGAAATTACCTACCAGATTCTCTTGCTGGATGGGAAGATTGTGATATTCAATAATATGATGAAATACTTGATATCTGTGCTGCATCAGAAATAATGCAGAAGGGGGAAATTCAATAAAGACTACACAGAGTGATTTTCCATGTAGGCATAGTGGCACTGACCTTACATGGAAGTAAGCAGCCGTGCAATCCAGTAAACTGAGCAGAAAAGGGAGTGCATGAGCACGCAGACACAGAAGTGTCTGTGGCATGCAAATCACCTCATTAGCAGTTGAATTGCATGCAAATGAGGGTGATGGAGTGATCCAGCAAGTAGATAGGCAGTCCTGCAAACTTGTCCGACTTGCACACGGAAAATTTCTGTGTACAAGAAAGTAAAAATTGAACAGGGGTTGTAAAAGCTCATTTAGAAGGTCAGAAATTGCATAGTAGGAACAGATATGTGCAAAACTATGCCCTGTGTGTCCAAAAAATAATGCAAAATAAGTTAATATAATTTTTTTTAATACCCATATTATGTTTGTGCACCAAGAAGCAGTGTGCAGTATACTGTTATGCAAAAAAAATATTAAAAAGTTTAAAAACGAAAAATAATAAATATGTGAGAATAATGCATTATAGGGCCCTGCATGGGTCTATATTATATGTTAGAAGTTTGAAAACTTTGAACGTTAAATAAGTGAATTTAAATGTTCGAAGTTTCAAACATTGAACATATAATAAAAAGAAAAAAAAAACAAACAGAACTTACCTGACTAGTGTAGGCAAGGGGGCAAGCCCCCATGCACCCCCACACCTCCCGCTCTTTAAATATACCAACTCCGAGATCGCACTATAGTGCAGTAAAGTGAAGATTTCCCTTACTGCACTGTAGTGCGGTCTCAGAGTTGATATATTTAAAGAACTGGGGGTGTGGGGGGTGTAGGGGGGGCTTGCCCCCCCTGCATATAGCTGTTAGTTTTGGGTTTTTTTTTTTTTTTTTTTTTTTACATTTTTACATATGTTCGAAGTTTTATAACTTCGAACATTTAAATTCGATATTTTAACATTCGAAGTTATAAAACTTTGAACATATGATATAAACCCACCCTGCATGGAGTATGTACAATGGTAAATTTCAGTGGTTGTTAAGGGGGCAGGCCCCAGAATAATGTAGTATCCAGAATGTGTGCACAGATCTGTTTGCAAATGAACTGGGATTACTGAATACAAAATGGGCTACTGTGTTCGCAGATAAAATCTAAGTAGCCCCAGAGCCATTTTGGTATCCACAGAAGAGCTAGCTGACTTCAAAAGGTGGTGTGCATCTATGTGTTTAAGCAGACTGGAGCTTAGCGGCGCAAGTATCAGCATCACTGAGCTGAGCGGGGGAAGGGGTGTCCAGTGCTGCTAAGCTTTGTTTAGCTGTGGGGCACATGTTTTAGCTACATTGACCTGTGCTGAGCATGTCTGTGGAGTATGTCTATTGACTGCTGAGCATTGTTCATACCAGCGGCATAGGTTTACGTGCCACACTACAGTGCTTAGCAGGGAAGGCAGTTAAAAAAATAAATAAAAAGGAAATTGTTAGTGAAACAAAAGACTGATAACCCCTGTGTCACTTACACTGGGCCATTCAAAATCCTCAATGATGTACCTTGCAGGTGAAATGCATCATAGTAAGCCAATCACACTATAAATTATGCATATACATTAAAATCTGATTTCTCCCCCATACTCTGCACTACTGGAGTACAGATCTGGGAATTTTAACTGACAGACTGCTAGGGGCTGCTGCTGTTCTGCTACATCTGTATGTGCTGGATGCTGAGGTCAGTGCTGAGGCTGCTGCTGACAATAGGCCTAGACTGAGAAGGAGAAGAATGTTCAGGCCCAAGGTAACCTTCCAGGATCTACATGAGCTAGAGATTGTAGAACATTACAGGGTGGACTGGGACATCCTACAAGAACTCACCAAGCTCTGACACCCTCAAATCAGACCCACAGCCAACAGAGGGGAACCCATCCCAGTGGAAACAAAGGTATGTGTAGCCCTTATAATACTAGCTACAGGTACTTTTCAAAGACCAACTGGGGACATGATAGGGATCTCACAGGCATCAGCATCCAGGGTACTCCACCAGTTTTGGGCTGCCATCCAAACACATGTCAGTGAGCACATTTATTTACTCCATACCCCTGAGGAGAGGGTCAGCAGTATGTGTCTCTTCTACCATGTAGCATACTACCCTGAGGTACTGGGTGCCACAGACTGCACTCATGCCCACATCAAAGCACCACCCAGTGAGGAGGGCAGAGCCTGCATCAACTGCAAGGGGTATCACTCCATCAACTGTTAGGTCATGTGCAATGCCCAGAGCATTATCATGAATGTATGTGCTGGCAGACCTGGCAGTTAGCCCTCTTCAAAAGGAACCTTGATGATTGGATGGGAGAAAGGAACTTCACCCCATGGATCACGTCAGTCACGCTGCTAGACAGGGGTCCAGGGAAGTAAATAATGTGGGAAGAAATAGCCAGGGAATTGTTATGGCTAGGCTTGTATAGGCCCTAGGGCCGATAGCCTTGTACCAACCTATGAACCTATGAACTCCCATATCTGGCACACATCACAGCTGTACCAGATGTTTGCCAGGGGTGACATCCCATATGGCCATCTACTGGGGGATACTGGCTATGCACTGGAACCATGGATGATGACACCCATCAGAAATGCACACACACCTACTGAAGAACGCCATAATGAGGCAGATGCACAAACTAGGAACATCATAGAGCATGTGTTTGGGCTACTCAAGTCATGGTTCCAGTGCCTCAATATATCTAGTGGAGCCCTGAAGTACTCTCCAGTCACATGCACACAGATGTTCACAGTATGTGCCATACTAAGCAATATGATCCTGCAGAAACAGCTGCAGCAGGATCAGAACAGGGAAGGAACACACATCCCCCCACCACTGCCAAGGACCCCACAGCCACATCCTAAGGGGGACTCAGAGGAAGAACCCCCTGAGGCTGTCCCTGTAGGCAGATGTAGGTGTGCCCAGTAAGCCCTGGTCTTGGCAAAGGGGCAACGCATAACTCATGCACTGACAACCTAGGGTCCTAGGGACTGACATCTTACTCCAACTCACATATATAGTAAAAAGGATGCCAGCCACACAACACAACCTGTACCTCACCATGCACTGGCTGTGCACTGTGTGCATCAGACAGAGTCAGCCCTGCAACAAAGGTAGCTCAACTGCTGCATTCACAAGGTTAGTCACTCTCCTTTATGACAAATGTATGGGTACTACACTATGGTAGCATATGTATGCACCTGCTGCATGTATGCAAGGGAATAGAGTGGGCTACTGGGCTATTTGCAGAAAGCTAACAGCTATATGGGACAATAGGTACTCTGTCCAACACTGACTGCCCCATAATATTCAGTAGGCGTCAAGGCAGCAAAACCCACTGTAGTATGCAAGGGAAATGCCAAACAGCGAGGTTATAGGACAGACACATGACAGTCAATGCTAGATTCCCCTACCCCCAACACATCAGTCTTCCCATACAGCTGTTGTAACAGTACGTTTGCATGGATATATCAGCACACCATACAATCCAAGGGCTGTCCCTAACAACCTGACTACATATTCTAATTTCCACAATATGCCCCCCCTCCCCCCCAAAGGAAAACATCTCCAATGCCCAAGTGAGAACTGCTCGCATCCATGGGACCTGATGGGCTGTTTAATCATAGTCTTACCTCTGGCTTGACAAGCCTTATCTGCAGGATCCATCCCAGTTTGGCTGGCAGATCATGCCTTCTAAACTTGGTTGACTTTTGAAACAGTCACCAAAGCCATTGATGAGGAAAGGCAGTCCATACAGCCTACCTCGATATCATTGAAAACTCATCAGCTTAAATGTTAACCCATACATCACAAGATGGGTTGTAAAGCGCCATGTCAGGCTCAAAGCCTGTAGCAAACACAGGAGGTGACAAAGTTTGCAGATGACTGCAAACTGACACAGATATCCTTCAGAAGGGTCTCACAGAAACGGATAACTGGTGCCAGAGCCATGGCCTAAAGTTAAATGCCAAAAATGCATAGTCATACAAGGTTACCCCTAGCTACCAAATAGGTGGCAATCCACTGAGCACAGAAGAAGTTATCAGGGACCTGGGGACCCAGGTTGATAGTAGTCTGTCATTTGACACCCATGTAAAGACCTTCTACATTGCCCACCTTATCATGAAGGATTCTCATCTAGATCAAGGGAGGTCATAGTCTCCCTATACTCATCACTCATCAGACCAATGATTGAGTACAATGCCCCTGTATCTGACCCGACACTTGCAGCAGCTGGAGAGGCCACAAAGTTCCTCACCAAAAGGATAAAGGGTCTCAAACATAAAGAACTCCAGCTCTATTCAGTGCTCAGAGGTGACCTTTGCCTAACATACAAGGCCATGTCAAACCCAGATTTGATGAATATGCTTCACCTCAAAAAATCTAGATCCGTCAGAGCCAGACTTGAACCTTATTAATAGGATAGATTCATCACCCAAATACTCCCTATGCTGTGGAATAAAAGTATATGTGAGGCAGAGCACCTTGCTGGCCTTGTTCAAGAGAAATCTTGACCAATGGATGGGAGATAGGATTACCTCAGTGTCACTCAGAGGCACAGCAAAATAATGGGTATAGTTCCCTGCCCTCGGGCAGATAGCCTAGTATGAACCTATGAACCTATGAACCTATGCAGGGGTCAAAGTGTTATGTCTGTCTGCTGTTGATAGTGTGAGGAAATAAGCCTCAAGTTCTGGTGGCTGGTGTGGCTCAGTGGGCTAAGTACAGTTGTATTAGTATTAGTATTAGTAGTACAGTAGTAGATGGTGTTTATGTTTCAAAGCCAGCTGCACATACAACTTTTGCATGTGAAGTATTCCTATGGTAGAAGTCCCACAGACTGTCAATATGCCCCAGTCTGTTACTGCAAGACAGTTGGACAAAGGCAGAGACCATGGAGGGACAGAGGGCCAAACCTAAAGACATTATACATGCACTATGTAACCTAGAAGGTGGCTAGTATGACAGCAGGTTGCAACAGGTCAGAGTAGCATGTAAAACCATCACTTAACTGTGTCAATACTTACAACAATGCAGTGGACTCCATTTAGTAGCATAGTACTGGAAAACACAACTGTATGAGGAATAGAGCACACATATGGGGTGAAATGCTGGATCCTGCTAAAACATGAACAGTGAGAGGTGTGAAGGCTGTCATCCTGTGTGTGGTGTGACATCATGTGCCCCATCACATCATACCGACAACCACTTAGAGCAGGAAATATGGGCAAAACCATGAACAGTAGTGGGACAAAGGCCCAAATATAAGGAGAAGGATTAACTACTGGCCAGAAAAAATGTAGAAAGTACAGAGAATAACAGGTTGTGCAGTAGCATGAGTGTCCTGGTGTGTATGGAGTCACAAACTCAAATGTCTGGCATAATTTCCTAATGTCAATCTATAATGATTTGCCACTGCTGTACTAGAAAATCACAATGCTATTTAAAACATACCATACTTATGATGCAACACTCTGTACAATCTATTACAGTCTGTACAGGGGATAGGTATGAGTCACATAATACACTCAGCGCACAGCTGGGAAATCCCTTGGTCAAAATATCAGGGAGGTGCTGGACAGCTGAATCAGATGCAGCAGCCAACTGGCTACAGCACACAAAATCCTGGGCTGGAGTACAGGTAGATCTGGCCTTGAGTCACCTTGTAAGTACTGACAGTCACACTGGACATGCTCCCACACTTAGCTAACACACAGCTACACCTAAGTTGACATCCCTGTTATATATATATGTACATGTGTATATATGTGTGGGGATGTATGACTGTGCACACCCACACACAGAATGATGGGGATATCTGCACCTACTCACACAACAGTTGTCTGATGGCAACACACCAAGGCTGCATAATGACATAATCCACCCAACCACATAACCCTGTGCCTTTGCAATGTCACCCTGTAGACAGAGAATGGTGAGCTGGTGCTGTAATATGCAAAGGCTTCAATGCAGGACTTGGACAGACTGTATTGTCACTGGCCAATTGTCCACCTAGCAAACTGCAACTGGCCAGAAATGAGAATACTGTTAACTGTACACACATAGCATGGGTATTAACAGGTACCCCACTGCTAGGACAGTAGATACAATAACAGCACAAAACAGGTTCACTCTGCAGGCCACACATGCTGTGTAATAGAAGGCCACTTTGCGTAGCCCACAAGTACTATTGCAGCAATCACATGTACACCAGATGTAAGTGGTGGCGCATGCAATGCATACTGCAAGTTATAGTGTGTAATAGTAGATATGTAGGGGTTCTAATCTCACATCAGCCACCTTGTGTGTACATAGGTATTTCCCTTACAGCAGCACAGACATGCCCATCTGGCCTATGTCTGTGCAGTGGTCAATCATTTTATGGCTCTATGACTAGCGTCTTCCTCAACAGCGGCCTCCCTGTCAACACCTGCTGATGTCATCCACCTTAACAGCACTGGCTGACAATCTCAAAACAGATAAGCTCTATGGCACATGCAATAAGTGCGTAGTGCTCTAGTGTATACTAATAGATAGGTAGGGGTTCTAATCTCGCAACAGGCAACTCTATGTGTGTGTGTGTGTGTGTGTGTGTGTGTGTGTGTGTGTGTGTGTGTAAATATATCCCTTTGCAGCAGTGTACACATGCCTACCTCTGTGCAATAGTTATATATTTTAAGGACCTGTGACAACTTTCCAACCTCTCCATTGGCCTCCTTTACAAGGCCTGCTGATGTTATCCATGTTAACAGCACTGGCTGACAATCTCAAAACAGATATAGATAGGCAAGGATTCTAATCTCACAACAAGCAACATGTGGCAACCTGCCAGCACCCCTATAGTGGTTCTCATCTTAATAAAGGCAAGTCTGTGTGTGTGGCTGTACAAATATATTCCCATGTAGCTGTACACATATGGCCATATGGGTGTGCAATTCTCATGCATTTTACTGCCCTGTCAGCAGCTGCAGGCCCGAAATAGCCCACATCAACATAGGCATAAATGCTATCTGCCACCACCTACATTTGTATGTACAGAACACCCAGGTAACACGTATCAAGGGTAGCAGGCCTTGTCACAGGGTATGCATGCATGATCATGCTGACTGCCCCCATTGTCCCTGACACACTGTTCTACAACTATGCACCTTGGTAACCATGCACATATGCAGCCATACATTGCTGATGTCATATGTCTTCTGTGCTGCCATGTTATCATGTGCCCTTGTATTGCCGCCAAGTCTCCATAGCTTAGCCACTCAGACCCCTGAAACAGAAACATACACAGTTTTGTGAGACACCTGTCATTTTGCAACACTACTGCCAATCTAACATCATGCAACAAAGGTACACAAAGTTCAATATGTATGCATGACACATGCCAGCATACAACACCTGTCATGGCATAACATTACCGCACTACAAAGCTGCATATAATGTATTATAGTCACCCTGTGCATCATACACATATGTGCAAGATCCATCCATCGATGGTGTGGATGGCAGGGATATGGCACAGATATCATCACATGCACAGGGTGTGGTGTGGGTGTACCAGAAGCCTAGGCTGTGTGAAACAGTTGACAGCATGTGTGCGAGTCAGGAAGGGTGCTGGCTAGCTGGGACATAGAGAGCTGCCATGTGTGTCTGTTGGTGACCTGCATGTGACAGTGATGTTTAAGCATGTGCTTGTACACAGTCAAGCCCAGTGCTAGCCCTACACATATGTATGTTGGACAGCTGTGGACCATACATGGCAGAGTGGATAGTTCACCCTCTCTGGCCATGAACTTGGGAACTGGCTCTGTCAGGAGTGGCACTGGCACTACCATGCCCAGGGTCAGATGTGGTGTTAGAAGCTGACAGTGACTGGTGTTTGCTGGGCGCCTGTCCCCCACAGGACCACCCATGACCATGTGCCCATGGCCTGCCACATCTTGGTGTGTACAGCAGACTCCCTTCTGTAGTGCTGGAGTTACTGCCCCTACAGGAGTGTGACTGTGCATGGCCACATGTACTCTCAGCAGAAGGTGTTGCTGCCCTACGTCCTCAAGTCTGATGCCCGACTCCAACCAGATGTTCCAGCACAGACAACGTGTGATCAAGGGCTGACAATGTCTCACCCCACCGTCATTCCACTACATCAGTGAAATGATCCATGACATCACCAATATGGTAGAAGGAGTCACAGATGTCAGACTGTGCTGCATCCATAATCCTGAGCATCCATCTGGTGTTGCATTAAGAACATTCCTGTACCTCCATGATAGACTGAAACATGCGGCAAGTGACCCATGATGTGAAACCTGTGACAAGTGTTGGATGGGCAGCAGTCCTCCATCGAGCAGCCATGTCACTATCTGTGTGGGACCTCACCAGCTGTCTGGCTATGGCCAGTGTCTACACTCACTGATGTCATAGTTGCCACACTCTCTTGTTCAATGTTGCCACACTCTGGCTGTCTGATATCTGTGGCCTCAAGGGACTGGGTATGTTTAGGAGTACTGACTGTGTTCGGGGACAATGGGGGAGGAAGTGGTATGTCAACCCATGTGACAGATTCAGCCCCCAACATCCCCACCTATGCCTCAGTATGGCCACCATTAGTGAGGTGTTGAGACTACAGTATCACAGAGGGTAGGTACAATTACTGTCCACTGTTGTGATTTCTGAGGTATGTCCACAGTTTTGCATGCTATATTTCACCATTGTGAAATGACATTGTGATTATCTGGCAGTTCAGTGTTAAAAATTGTGGGTTGAGGTCGGTAAGGGGGAAGAGACATGTCAGTGTCAGATGTCATACCTGTCAGAATATGCATGCTGCTGCAGTAGTTGCTAGTCTATCAGCTCACTATGTTTGTAGGGGCAAACTGTGAAACATGCCCTGTCACAAGACCCCCCCTTTATGTATGGGTGTTGTCTGGATCTCTTATTCTAGGGAGTTGTGAGGTATGGTAGGCCTGTAGCAGGTAGCGTAACATACAGCTGCATATGCTGCCTAGGACACATAGGAGCGTGTGAACACTTTCAAGGGCAGCAAGGTGTATTTGTCACTGAGGGTACAATGTCAGCTCTGTCATTACAGCAGAGCCAGGTGAGAGTACTCATAACAGTCCAGTCAAGGCATGAGTTTATGGTTCATCTGTTATGTAACAGTGCCAATCAGAGAGTAGTAGACAACATGTAGGTAGGCTATACAAAAATGTGCAGTGTGTCCCTACCTACAGGCCTTTAACTTGCAAACATGGGTGGCAGTTCATTCAGTGGCAGCAACCTTTTTTGGTTAAAATTGCATGACTCAGTCATTATTTGCTGTATTCACAAGAATGTAATTGAGGTGCACCACACTGGATTCAAACCCAGGACTGTGGGTGGCAGAATGTATTTCATACAAAGCATTTAACAGACTGGGCTACTGAGTTAGCACTGCAGCAAGTGTAGGTTTATTTGCAAGATATATGTGCATGCATACAGTCTATGACACAGGATTTGTATTAGCATGTGTTTTCTGAAGGGTATGAAGCGTGACACTCAAGTGTCTGTCATGAATTTCTAACCTCAATCTTTCATGACTTGCCAGTACTTTACCAGACACATATGTTTTTGTGAAAACCATGGCAAAACTAGGAGGCACAAATGTGGACATTCTACAACAGTCTGTACAGTTGACAGATAAGCCTGCTATCCCAAGCCTCACGTATATCCATTATTATTTATTTAGCTGTGTACTGGTGTAGTGTATGCATCACAGTCGCAAGTACACTCCCATTTTTCCCATTATATGTACTTCCAGTGTGTCAGTGGCAATCAGTATATGCTGGTGGAAACAGCTGCTTTCCTTCAGAGCTGAGTGGCCTAGTGACCTAATGCACTGTGCAGTAGCTGACAGGGACCTGGGTTCGAGATGCAGTATGGGGAATTGTTTTGCAGGTGTGCCTAACACTGTGGGAAACACATAAGATGATTAAGTCACTTTTAAGCAGTCATAAGTGGGTTTGCTTGACATGCTGCATCATGGCACATCATTTAGCTCTGCTTAAACCTGCGCTGAAAATAAAAAAAAAGAAAAGAAAAGGGGATGATAGGAAAGTGGTGAAATAAAGGCAAGCAGGGGGAGAAACATACTGAAAGGCAGCTAGGGTTGTGCAGGAAGGGTGTATGAAAGGACCACAACTTTTCAATTCTTCTACAGCAACAGCTGTGCAAGTTTTAGAGAATTTGGAATTTGGAGCCTCACACCCCAAAGAAAGGGGGTGAGGCAACATAAATGTGTTCATTAATTAATATAATAATTACTTGTGTCCAGTGGACACGTGTGTGAAATGGAGAGCTATGTATGGGACAATATTTTTTTGTGGGAAAGGAGCCCTTTTTTTAAGGAGAGAGTGGATTGTTGGGGAAGAAATATAGGTATGTCTGGTGAGGTAAGTTAGGTAGGAGAAGTTGCATTTGCAAACAGACAAGACAACATACAGGGGCAGTGTGTGACACATGAGGGGGGTTCACACCTTGGATGGGAAGGGTGTTTTGGAATCAGAGGTCCATGTGCCCCCAGATAGCAGCAGTGTGACTAAGCTCCCCACCCATGAGCAGTCAACACTGCTCCTTCACTGCAACAAAGGTGGCTATGCTAGAGGCCCCTCCAGGTTGGTGAGTCTGCCTTCAATCCAACACAGGTATTGCTCATACCCACAATGAACTATCCTGTGCCCCATCACTGGTAGCTGATCCTGGGTGACAACCCCCCTCCACCCCCACTGTGCCCTGAGGTGGTTCCACCTGTAGGTGTGCAGGGCTAGTGGAGGGGGCACCACTGGCTTGGGTCCCAGATGTGCTGGGACCTGGTACCACAGCTGGCTAAGGTAGGGTAGGTGGATCGCCAGGAACCGGCCTACCCAATCGAGCTGTAGTGTTGAGGTATTTCAATGTGTATAGGTTAGTAATGAACAAAGCATTTAGTTAGTTATAACAGCATGCTAGAACATTGCAAATAACCCAGTAACATAACAATGCTTAGTATATGGAACACAACAATAAGTAAGATAATAGTCAGTATAGTAACAGCATGCCAGTAATAGTTATGGCATAAGGTCAACAAAATATGTAATTCAACAAGATATGTTAGTATGCAACTATTGTAATACATAACAATAATAAAACACAAGGCTCAATATAACATTTAGAGAACAACATATGTTAATAGTAAACTATAACTAATGTATAACAATAATAAATTATGATGAAGATAAGGGGTGGGGAGAGAGAGAAATGCAGCTCATTAATACCAGTATAGGCTATATAGTTTGCAACAGTACTGTTATATACATTACAGGTCTGTCCTTCCTTAATGACAGTGCATATAGCTACTGTACATTTATATCACGTTATTGAAAGATGAAAATAGCGAACACTATTTCATCGAACCTAAAATATCTAAACCACATAATATCGAACATTCAGAACAGCAAATTTTTTCCTTGGGAAAAACGTTGCTATTCCGAAAGACATACACACAACACAAACACACCTAAAAAACATCAATATACACACACATACACATATAATCCTACAACTAACCTTACACTAAACTATACATACTCTACTATCTATCCACTTACCTTAACCCAAACCCTAACCCTAAGGTCCGTCACTGTCGCACACTCACCTAACCCGCGCCCTAACTCTAACTCACTTAACCTGCCCCAACCCTAATTCACCTAACCCACGCCCTAACCCTAATTCACCTAACCCGTGCCCTAACCCTAACTCACTTAACCCATGCCCTAATCCTAACAACCACACAATCGCACACTTACCTGAACTTCCACCACATTGCTGAAAATAGCAAAGCCACAGAACCGGCCAACCAAATTCTTTCCCTTGGAAAGAATTTGGTGTTCTGCAGCTTCGCTATTTTCAGCGTTCACTCAAAAAGAGTCAATATTAGAACATTCGAAGTTTTAAAACATATAGACCTGCTGCTGTAGCACGTACATACGTCTCAAGCTATCCACATAGGACAGTATGGGCCAAGCAGTAACACCTACAGGTACACAACTACAGAGGACTATTACATGTCTGGTGGACCTATATAACTACCAAGGTGTACTGAAGACTGATGTAGTGTGACTGCTATTGATATAATCAAATAAATTGTAGAGCTATGACAGAGGGATTAGGCAACTGTGATTACAGTCCCTGACAGCGACACTTGAGAGACATGTATTGTGTACAGTACACAGAGTAAACAACTGTCATGCCATCCTTGGCAGGCATGGCATTAGACCATCAGCAAATCTTCACAGACACACTAGGCATGCAGCCATACCAAGATTACACATTTTATTTATTGTATTATCTTTTAATACTATTTCACTTGCTGCCTTTATTTTATGACACCTTATCGCATTCCTGATCAATGCTGTTAACAGTCTGTTACATCTGAACACACAAATTATTACCCCATAATAAGGGCTACTGCACCTATTTACCTGTAATTCCTGTGGAGAGAACATCTGTTAACCATACATAACTGATTCAGTGATATTTATTAGTAGTTGCACTGGATTCAAACCCTGGTCTGTGTGTGACAAAATGTACATCAGACACAGCATTTAACAAACTGAGCTACTGAGCCGCTATTGACTATTGCCTTACTGATATTTGCCTAGAGCTCACCTGGAAATAAAATATGACCGGTAATAGTAGTACAGTTTTATACAAGACTGCAGTGAAAGTTGAACACATATGCATGAGATTCATGCATGACAGAGATACTAGGTAAACTGTACATTAATACATAGAAAGCAGGTGTGCACAATAAACTCTTAGTGGATGGAAATATCTGTGATGTGTACAAACCATATCTGAGTATTGGGTTGGCTACCTGACCCATATACAGTTGCAAATAGTATATTTGTAGTCTACAGCTATTACAGTTTCATACTTGCCTGCAGCACTGTACCTCGGAGCAGGAATGCATATAGCTGAACTGCAATGGTTAACGCAAGACAATCCTGATATACACAATATACCTTGGGTGTTCCTGGTATTGCTTCAGATGTTAGTGCAGAACAGATGTCATAATGCATATATCTTGTAGTACAGCTTTAAATCTACAGTTTAGCATAACATTCTTTCTTAGGTAAACCTTGAGTCAGTTAGTGGTATTCTTTGTGTTTTTATTTCAGAGCAGATGTCATACTTGATTTCATGAATGACAGCCCTACTTACACACATATTGCACAACACAGCTTTCTTAGGGGTACCTTCATGCAGTTATTGGTATATTTCGCAACAGCTGATATAATGCAGGTGTTGCAATACAGATGTAATTCCATAATTATTGCAGTAGAAACTTGATTTCATTAACATTATCAGGTTTAATACTTTAATCTTTATTGCACTATATTTGGCAGTAGTCAGTTATTGTAGTACAGGCCTACATCCACATTCATTACAATACACAAAAATGTACTATAAGTACCTACTGGCAGTGAATGAATTATTCCATCTTGTGCTATAGATTGCAAATCAATCTGCAGTCACCACATTCATGGCGTAACCCGGCCAGGTACCCTGCATGGGCTTCTAGGTTGCAAGCTCTCTCCTACGCAGCTGTAGGGAGAGAAGCATGCCATTATGCATACCTGTCTATCAAACGTTCAGATTAGGTATTGGTAAAACAATGTTAACAGTACATACAAACTTGTGGGGCATTCCCATCCCAAGCATCCTGGACCCAGATATCCAGAAGTCCCCCCTTCTGATGATTCAGATCGTCATAGAGATGACAGACCTACTCACCTGTGCGGGGGATGCTTGTACCACTGGTGAGATCATGTGCCAGCTGGTCCCAGGCCTTCACCTTGTACTCTGATCCCTGAAACTGGCCCTGCAGTAGCTGGTATTCATGGTCTTTCACTAGGAGTCCAATCATGACCCTGGACTCCAGAATGCCCCACTGCTGTGCCGAGAAGCGTGCACCCTCACCAACACCTGCCATAGTTCCTGCACAGTTCAAACTCCAACTGGTTATGCTGTATTCTCACCTGTTGCATTTACTATAACCTGTTTTCCCACCCTTACATACCATTATGCTATTTTTAAAAATACAGCGTGTCACATAGCACTATGCAAACCAGCTTAGCTGAGCTGAGCTAAGCAGTGCTTTGCCAGCTAAGTCAGCCAAGTGGTCCTTAAACACAGATTGTTTTAGCAGTGCTTATCATGGCTTAGCAATGCTTAGCAGAGCTTATCTGAGCACAGCAGATCATGATTTAAAAATAATTGGCATAATTTATCTTGCTTAATTTCATTCCATGTAGTCAAACCACACATCTACTGCACAGGAGGCCATAACTCTATCCACTTGGCTACATGGATATGTAGAATGCTGCTATACTTTTACATATACCTCTTAGCTATGTTTAAGCACTGCTAAGCACTGTGCTGCAGTGCACAAACCGGCTCAGCTATGCTTAAACTTGACCTTTGAATCATAAATTGAATGCATCCAGTTTCTATTTTTAGATGTCTGACAAATGTCAATCACTGTGCACCTTGCCACACTGAGCAAACGTAAAAAAAATATTAAATTTTATAACTTTGAATTTATTGCTATCAGGCACTTGGACAGTGCAGGGGGTGTGTTACTTATCTATGGCCACAGTTAGTGACACACTCCCTGCATTGATTCAACAACACCTTCACTGGCTTCCCCTCAGTAACGCACCTTCATTAATATGCATGGCAATGCTACCGAGGAGGATCCGCATACATGGACATGGTAACATCCATGTAGACTCTACACTATTCCTACATGGATGTTATTAAATCTGGGGGAGAGACTATCCAAGTTAATTAAAGGTTAATAACTTTCACAGCAACAGGAACTGTAGCATTCCTACTCCAGAGGTGAACTTTAACAGAGTCAGATAAATCCCAAAACAGCCCCTCTCACAATAAAGTAAAACTTTCAGCAGAGGTACTTACATTAAACATCATCAGTTTACAAAAAAAATTGTGCTATTCAAATCATATTTATAGCTCAGCTCTGCAATAAAGACATATCAATATTCAGTCATAGTTGTTAATCATACAGTCTGGAAATATATATATGCAATTGAAACTAAATTAGACATTATAGCTATTGAGACAACTATTATTCATAAACCATGCCAGTAAAAGTAACTTTATAATAACAGTTCTTCGAATACAGCAAAGTACTGGAATTTGAAATTTGCTATATAAATTCCGCTAAGCTGCTATGTTATACTTTTCTTATGAATGTTATAACTTCTGCTATCAAATATTTATAAGAAATTTATCTGAAACTTAAAACTCCAGCTGACATAAGAGTATTATATCAGCCCCATCTGCTTGGACCAGTAATCTATATCATAATAAAGCTTTAAAAGAAACTTAAACAACTGAATCTAACAGAATAAAAAATAAAATTGTGACAAGGTATTATCATACACAATCTGATGTGAGTCTATGGGACAAGATATCCTATAACTGATATATGTTGGCAGCTGTTATTAACTATTCTAGACAACAGCAATGAAATATTAGGGAAGCATGCTGATACACCAAAAGAACTTTCAGTGAGTACTGAAGTAGCAAAAATATCTTGTTGGAACATACTTTCAGTGAAACTCAAACTAGGTGCAAGCCCCTCTGTATCCCACTTGTGGGGGTTGTATCCCTACATTTCTTTACAAATAAATACTATCACTACAGTCACACAGCAGTATAAAGGGTAAACTTTGTGGAACTGAATGTGGCTTTCAGATAATTTGTGACATTGACACTGAATGAAAAGGGCTTGAACAACTAACAGGCATGTAATATTTAAGCAGTTGTGGGTGTGGGTAATGCTGGATTTACCCACAGTTGGTGTGGTTTGGTCACGAAGGCAAAGTCCGAGTGGCCAAACAAAGACAACCATGGGTAAATCCAGCATTACCCACACCCAGAAGTGGGTTATTGCTATTATACAATGACACTATTTAAGAAAAAAATACTTATTTTTCTTAAATAATGGCATTGTATAATGCCTCCGTGCTGCCCATCCACAGCTGTCTGGCATTCTGCGGCAGTTCTGATGTACTGCACATGCGTATGCTTCAGGAGTACATCAGAGCTGTGGGTGGAAGCAATGGAGAAAGCAAGATCTCCGTTGCTTTTTACAAAGTGTCCCGCTATGTCAAAGGAGTTTAACATACCAAGACAGCTTTAAAAAAAGCAACGGAGAAAGGAAGATCCCCGTTACTTTTTTTAAAGCTGTCTCGCTATGTTAAACTCCTTTAACATAACGAGACAGTTTCTAAAAAGCAACAGAGATCTTGCGTTCTCCGTTGCTGAAAAAAAAAAAAAAAAAAAAAAAGACATACTAATGGAAAAGTCCAGGCGACCGGACCTTTTTCCATTAGTATAAGTATGATTTACAATGTGCATGCTGACCAATCAGCATGCATGCTTTGGAATATTAATGGGGGGGAGGATTGTTGTATAATTGTCATTAGCTTTATGGCTATTACCTGAAATGTTTAATGGAAGATTGGTGCTTTCCAAGATACAACTCTATAACAGTTGACCCTATAATTAGGATGTCATATAAGAAACATGATAGAATGATAAAGTTGAAAAGAAATGTTTCTATCGGGGACTGAATTATTCATTTACTTATTTCAAAAGGTTAAAACAAAAAGTAAGACCTAACTAAGTTTTCAAAATAAGCATGAACAGTAACAAAAGACAATTTATTTTTTTCAGTGCATTTGAGTTACTTTGTTGATTCATGCTGCTTGTAATTTAAAAAAAAAAAAAACAATGTAAGTAGTGATATGCAAAATATACTGGTAACTAGTAAGAAAAACTGTAGCTCTATCTCATAGTGAAGTTATGAGTGTGCATATAGAAATAATCATGTTAATAAATGAAATATGAACCCAGTGGAACTGTATGCCTCCCCATTGTAGCCCCATAAAAAATTCAATTATATAGTAAATGACAAAGCTTAGATTAGTATGTATAATTAGCCTCAACACTGCAAGCTGGCATGAACAATCAAAAACAGAACGCAGTAAATTTGAATAACTCGTAATATTAATTAACTTGTCACATATAATAACTGGACTGGAGTTCTGCTGCTTATATGCTGGATACTGTTAGTTAAATGCACACAAAAGTTGATACTTCCATTTCCAGACAGTACAGTCCAAGAAGACAATGGCAGGGAATTTTACATGAATATATATCCTTTTGTACTGCAGAGCTGTCAAGAAATGGATGCAGATGAAACAGTCCTTGTAATGCACTTAATTCTTCATCAGCATGTTTGCATAGCTTTAGCTCTAACAACTCATAACACTTTTGGATGGAGTATGTTTTTTTCTTGATTACTTTTTCCTTTTTTTAACATTTTAGAACCCATTTGTAGCTTTTCTAGCTAAACCCATATTCATTCTAGAAAACATTTCAGACTTTATTGTGTATAACATGTCAAAGTTTAATTTATTTATTTATTTATTGAATGATTGATTTTGTTAACTGATAATTATTGCACAATGTCTGCATATAACACCTTTATACAAATCTTGTCCATGTTACTTCACACATCTGTGATGCCTCATATATCCCTGATTTATGCTCAGTCTTGTCTTGTGTAATGTGCTTCCTTAGTTTCCATGAGTCGTTGTTAGAGTGAACTCTACCTCACCACTTTCCCTGAGATGGATAAGGGGATGGAATTCCTGTCACTGGTGCCACATAATCTAGAGATGTGACATTCCTGTGCAGATGTCAACACTATTTCTAAAGGACTGGCCAATACAGATGATTCAAGTTTAGTTGTAGAACAATATTTTCTTGGTGATGGTCCTTTAGACAGCATGCCTTTGTCACCATAGGTTCTTCTATATCTGCTATTGTTGCACTCCTTGAGTCACTGAATTTTCCCTGAGATGCTTGTGCACTTGCCCAGCAATCAAGGAGCCTCAATCCTCACCACTAACACCAGTGAGGGATGTCCAGATAGGGAAAGGATAATAAATACACACACAGTAAAGTACAATTTCCCTTAAGAGCACACATAGATCGCAGTCAGTCTGGGGCTGGTTTCTCCCTTTCTCTCCAGGTCCCCAATAAGACTCCTCACTGGCACAGCTATAGGGTCCAGATCTCAGCCTAGTGGGCAAGCTAAAACCTCCAGCACCCTCTCTGTCCAACCAGTACTTTGTGTCCATGCCCAAGTAGCTGACACACACACACTTTGAGATAAGAGTTATATACAACCACAGAGACCCTCCTGGGGAAGGCTGGCACAGGTTCTCCAGCTGTGCCCCTTTTACCTAGGCTATACAGTTGTACCACCTGCCACCACCCACTAATATTTATCAGCTACTAAAAGGCCCTTATGAAAGGGTGTCCAATTATACTGTGCAATATTATTATTCAAACGGTAAGTGTGACTGAACAGCAAGGCTATTGGAGTGGCTTTGTACAATATCACTAAATACATGCAATGTACTCTTAGAGCTTAAATTATCTCTACACAAAACAGTCACAGTTGAAAGGTTTAAAAATATTTAATAATAAATAATAAAAATACAAGACGGTACTTCTTACTACACAGTGCTAGTCAAAAGTTCAGAGATCACAGGAAAATGCTTAAAATAATACAGCAGAAAAGTTCTGACATCAATACAGAAAAACTAATCTAATATTCCTATTTCCTAGCTATTTCTAAGAGAAAACAGAGTTCTAAAATAAACTTACATATAGAGCAAGACAGTGCTGGTAATGTTGGATGTTCACAAGACAAATGCTCAATGCCCTCATTCTTTCTGTCCTTAAATTGATAACACAGTACCACTGATTAATTTCAGATTACATCATTTCTTTCTGGTTCACAGGCTAATAGAAACTCAGAGGTTAATATAGCAATAACCCACGCATGGGTGTGAGTAATGCTGGATTTACCCACGGTTGGTGTGGTTTGGTCATAAGGGCGAATGCTGAGTGGCCAAAGACAACCGTGGGCAAATCAAGCATTACCCACACCCAGAAGTGGGCTATTGCTATTATACAATGACATTATTTAAGAAAAAATACTTACTTTTCTTAAATAATGGCATTGTATAATGCCTCCTTGCTGCCCTTCTGCAGTTGTCTGGTATTCTGCAACAGCTCTGATGTACTGCGCATGCGTATGCTTATGCAGTACATCAGAGCTGTGGGTGGAAGCAACAGAGAAAGCAAGATCTCTGTTGCTTTTTACAAACTGTCCTGCTATGTTAAAGGAGTTTAACATAGCGAGACAGCTTTAAAAAAAGCAACGGAAGATCTCTATTACTTTTTCTACAGCTGTCTAGCTATATTAAACTCCTTTAACATAGCGAGACAGTGTCTAAACAGCAACGGAGATCTTGCATTCTCCGTTGCTGTAAAAAAAGACTTATACCAATGGGAAAACGTCTGGGCGACCGGACCTTTTTCCATTAGTATAAGTCTGATTTACAGCGTGCACGCTGACCAATCCGCGTGCATGTTTTGGAATATTAATGGGGGGGGGGGTCATTGTATAATAGCCCTTTTGATCTTGCAGCTGGTCAGGAATCCAGAGCAATAAAAGAAATTATACATGTAAATTCTGACCATTAACTCTGGCCTCAAAACAATAGGCAAAATGTCTCCCTCTAGACATCTTGGTTCCGAGTTTTAGATCAAAGCAATTTTACAATGCTTGACTTTTCAGCTTTCTTACAGCAGAGTGCACTGTTGTTACATTTTTTCCCAATTCAACATCCAATATAGTCTTTTCACATTTAAGAAAACCAGCCTGTGGCTTACATTAATATTTACAAATGACAGAATTCTCTACAAAATTCTATCAAGCTAGACTGGTAGCCTTCACCTATCTTCACATTCCCTGCCTTATCCTCCTACATATAATTAGAACTGCTGGAGGAATATGAATGACTACCAAACTAAAACCAGTGATATACTGCGGTGGTGGTGCTGCGGTAGCATTGCCACCTCCCAGTAAGACGCTGTCTGGTTCAATTCTCAGCTAGAGCGTCTTCTGCATGGAGACATGCGTGAATGGGTGTACCTTCATTGAAGGTTGTGCGTCAGAGCTGGCAACTCGGCATGTAAAAATCTACTGCCAATCATTTGCAGACTGGAGTTCCGCTGTGGCAACCCCTAACCAGGAAAAAGCCGAAAAGACACAACAACAACCAAACTAAAACCAGTGGTTGTCCAGGTTCTCACTGTCTTGAATAAGAGATCAGGAAATATGCAAGACTGCTTTTCATGTGAACATGAATTTCCTAATTTCTCCATATTTCTGTATAATATGCTTTGAAACAGTAGCTTTACTATACTCTCACTGTTACCATTCAGAAGGTTGCCATTGCTTAAATCCTGTCATATTTTTACACAAACCTGTCATATCTGCTGGACATGGTCTGTACTTGTACCATGTTGCTAGGCTTGGAACTTTTTATCTCTACCCATCAGGTCAGTACCCTCCTTCAGGGTCTTTAAAACCACTCTGAAAGACTTCCTAGCCAAAATGTGGCTCTGTTCTTGCTGAAATCCAGGATAAGCTGTATCCCTAAATATGAATAAGTACCTATTCATACCTTACACCTTCTTACTCTCCTTCTTCGCTTACTTCCTTACTACAAAGAATTTCTCTCCCCTGACTCTCTGTCTAAATATGCCATAACCCGTTTTTTTTTTCCACTTCATATTTTAATTACTGTTTGCATTACACTAACTTTTCTTTACTTTTTCTAAGCTAAAATTTTTCTAAATATCAAATCATTGTCATATAATTATGTGTAATTTAGTATAATTGTTAAAACTGATGATGTTTTCACATTATTTTTGAAGACTAAAATTATTGTTCTTAAAATGTTTTTGTAATACTTTGAAGCTTTTCTCTCTATGTCTCCCCTGAAATTGTGAATCTAGTCAATTGGAGTTTCCCGCCGGTAAGCAAATGTCAATAAATGTTGTTGTTGTGTCTTTTGGTTTTTCCCGGTTAGGGGTCGCCACAGCGGAACTCCGGTCCACTAATGATTGGCAGTAGATGTTTACATGCCGAGTTGCCAGCTCTGATGCACAACCTTCAACAAATGTACGCCCATTCATGCATGTCTTCACACAGAAGACGCTCTAGCTGAGAATCGAACAGGACAATATTGTACTGTGAGGCGACAACACTACCGCAGCATCACTACTGCAGCAAATGTCAATAAATACATAACTAAATTTACACATCTCTAAGCACTGTTTATTTTAGCATTCTCATATTTGATAATCATGTTAAATGAATTTCATTTGTCCATATAATAATGCTCCATTGTGATTGTTGTTATAACTTTTATTGCTAAGCATCACTGCAAGGTTTTTATAAATGTGTCTACCATTTATAATTTAACTTAATTTAATACAGTCCCTATGTTATCTACCAAATCCAGGGCAAATGATAATAACATTGCTTCATCATTCTATTCACCTTGTACTGGTTTTTAATTTGTGATTGTAATACATTAAGCATTTATCTTTTTTATGCTTTCTTTTACTAAAGTCAAAAAATATCCCTTATTCCACTGGCACAGCTTAGCTTTTAGCAGTATTTGGTATGATGAAGCGACTGTGAAAGCGCTTACCGTGTACAATAATAAAGTTTGGATTGTGTTAACAGTGGAAGTTCATTTTTCAACAGGGAAAGTTCATTATTTTGCTGCTGCATGGTTGCCTCTGCCTTATCTTCATTGCTTATTATTTTAGCAGTATTTGTCTAACTCTACAATAGTTCGATATGCAGATGTTAAATCTTTTCCTTTTTATTATGTTTTCTCTTTATCATTTTGCTACTATCCCTTGTCTCACAAATTTCTGTTTCTGACTGCTTTCTTACTTCAACACTCAGTTTTATCTTCTGACATTGTTTTGTATTATACCCTTCTACTTCAGCTTGACTTCTGAGTCTTCATTGCTGTAAGAAATCTCTTAGGAAATACAGGATTGCTGCATCTCCTTACACTGTTTTCAGCAATTCAGTAATAATGCATGAGATATAGCTAACTTATGTAAAGTGTGTGCGTGTGTGTGTGTTTGTGTGTGTGTGTGTGTGTGCGTGCGTGCGTGCGTGCGTGTGTGTGTGTGTGTGTGTGTGTGTGTGTGTGTGTGTGTGTGTGTGTGTGTAATATTTAACTCAGTCATGCCTGTAGCACCTTTTGTATATACTTAAAGTTTACACCCAAAACTCCTGATTGCATCCATAACTTTTTTGGGCCTGGCATTTTAACCAAGTGACTTGTCAGCTTATAACACACTTTATTACAAAGTGTAAAGAGTTATTAACAAAATGACACTAAGATTGTTAATCTAGTATATCCTAGATATGTTCATATTTATGTTCACTTTTTCATAGCTGAGAGCCCCATGTGTCATTGATGGGTATGGTGTAAAATGCCATGGTGGGAAACAGGATAATTCATTGACAATATCCATTTGAATCACAATATACTTGACATATTGCTAGATGTTTGTTAGTAATTATGAGAATAAACAATATTTCTATATGTACTTAATATTTCAAAAAACGAGTGACTTACAGATGGTTGCAAGACATCGGGTGAAACCTTAGATGTTCTTGAAGAAAGCTGTCAGTGATATCTGCACTAGGAGTTTCACATAATTATAGATACTCATTGTTATTTATATTGCTAATTCTACAATTAAGTAAATGTTTTCATATTTCTGTAAATATCTCAATACACATGTTTTCATAGAGGAATTTCTTGTCACATAAATCTTTATTCCTGGTTAACAAATTAACATAATTATAGATACTCATTGTTATTTATATTGCTAATTCTGCAATTAAGTAAATGTTTTCATATTTCTGTAAATATCTCAATACACATGTTTTCATAGAGGAATTTCTTGTCACATAAATCTTTATTCCTGGTTAACAAAAAGTTGTCTAGGTAGTACACCTTCCAAGATATGGCAGTTTTTGAAAGTTCAACAAAAAATATAATTTAGGGTTTATGTGCATTACAATGTATTACAGGATTAAAAGAAAGACTATGAATTTATTGACTTCTACCACTGTTAAGAACACTTGTTACTGATAACATTGCTATGTCTATAGTTTGAATAGCTTTTATTATTCACAAAGTATTTGCATTTGATTATTTAATGGTTTTTAAGCTTATTTTTCAGAAAATGCTTTGGAATACAAGATATGCATAGGTTGCTAGAGGTGTGACATTCCACACCACATAGGTGTTTATGGTCTTGTTTTTTTTTTTACTCAAACATTTTTTTATTGAATTATTTCAAAAGTATTAGAATTTCAATTGTAAATATTTGTGCTATTTTAAAGAAATAAATAAACTATATACATTATATACATAAGGCCTGAGTTAGAAATATTAGATATAACCATTTGAGTCAGATATTATATATGTTATGAGTTGAGATGTTTTCTTCAATATTCTTCTTTTAAATAGAGTCCGGGTTTCTTTCTAGTGTCTTAAAAAGAGTAGAGATCTTTCCCCAAGGACTGTTAGTCCATGGCTTAGGCAAAATTCTTAGTTCCTTTACCTTGACTTCCATTATAGAAGTTTCTTTTAGTAATCCCAAGAATTCTTCAAATGATGGTTCTGAAGTGGATTTCCATTTCCTAGTTACGCATTTTATAGCAACTGCTAGAATAGTCCATAACAGATATAATTTTTTTTCATTCATTGTAGATTCTTCATTAACATTCAACAAAATTAACGATTAAGATAAAACAAAAGAATCAGTAAATATGGCTTGGAGAAAAATACCAATATCTTCCTAATATTTTTTAAGTTTACTACAATCATAAAAAATATGTATCCAATCTGCTTTACAATTTTGCAGACATCCCCAACATTTTGTGAGGGATACATTTTAGCTATTCTATTGGGTGTAAGAAAAGATCTGTGTAGAAATCTCCATGTGAAAATTCTCCAGTATTGAACGTTTGATGTTAGTTTTATAGAATAGAGTAGATCCATTTTACTTTCCAGAGATAAGTTTAATGAATGTCCTTTGATAATTAAATCCCAAAAGTTTTGGTTAATAGTAGTCTTATATTTCATTAATAATTTATAAATATTTGAAAATATATTCTTCTTATTTTTATTATGGTAGATAACGTCATATAAATAACTTATATATTTTGGTCTGGCTTTAAAAGGAGAGTTATTAATTAACCTATATAGATCTTGTGAGTGAAGTAAAATATCTTGTAAGACAAGCCCGTCTGAAGGTGAAAGTGTGTATGGTCTTGTGACATTCTCAGAATGTTATGTTCAAGATATTATGGTCTTCTCATAGAATAAATTGTGAGCGTCCTTAGGGTTTAATCATGGATGTAATTAGAAGTTTATAAAGTAAGAAGTGCTGCCCCACACAGTCTTGAGGAGAAATTCCCAGAGCATCAGTAGCTTGGATAAAAAGAAGACAAACAACATAAGGCTGAATTATTTTCTCCATAGAAAATCATTGCCAGTGAGATTTCAAATTGTGCAATGATTCAGTTTCTAGGGATGTTTCGCCCTTCTTTCAGTTGGTATGATACCAGAGTTGATGTACAGTATGTAAGTTTAGGGAGAGTGGGAGGAGGGTTGTCTTCCTAAAAAAATAAAAAAGGGGACTTTTCACCCTTTTGGTTTTCAGGGATTTTTTTTTTGTTCTGTTTAAGTGTTGGCTTTCAGAAAGTTGGTGTGTCACAGTGAAACTCTAGGAAGTCACATACTTCATGATGTCACACAAAGTTTTTGATTTTATTTATTGTGTATTGCACTTGTTAAATATGGTATTAGAATGACTCAAAACTTTTTTCCATAGAAAATGAGGTGATATAAACTCTCAAAATCAATGGACATTATTTACTGATATAGATCCTGTGAACACGTTATTTTTGCATTTATTTTATTTTGAGTGCAAACAAATTTGTTGTCAGCTGTACTATTGTGGTTCAGCCATTTGTTCTTCCATTGCTTATTTCAACTTGTTTTTGTTTCTCACATGTATATCATCCCATATCAAACTGTTTGCACATTCTCTGAATGCCATGGTTCAAATGTTATTTACTTCTCATAGACCTGGTGGGTTGACCTTGCAACAATATAAGGCCTTGTGTCACTACTGGACTTTTCCCTGCTGATTCTTCACTAGACATTACTTATGGTTTATTCTTAAATGTATGAGCTAATTGAACAGAGACATTTTCTAATGACAGAACATCCTCCTGGATTCATTCCATTTATTGTGTCCCCATGGTTTGCCCCTGTTTTGTTTACTGGGGATTTCATTATTTGCTACACTTATGAAACCTTTATTTTATTTCTGAACTCATATATATATATATATATATATATATATATATATATATATATATATATATATATATATATGCCTGGGGAGTGGAGGAAAAGTGTTTTGGTACCTATTTTTAAGAATAAGGGTGATGTGCAGAGCTGTAGTAACTACAGAGGGATAAAAATGGTCAGTC
This sequence comes from Protopterus annectens, assembly GCF_019279795.1. NCBI lineage: Eukaryota > Metazoa > Chordata > Ceratodontiformes > Protopteridae > Protopterus > Protopterus annectens. Next base: position 1,705,569,489 of record NC_056741.1, on the reverse strand, counting down.
ACAGTTTGAAGTTATGGGAAAGCATAGTGGAAGCTAGGTTAAGAAGGGAGGTGATGATTAGTGATCAGCAGTATGGTTTCATGCCGGGAAAGAGCACTACAGATGCGATGTTTGCTCTGAGAGTGTTGATGGAGAAATACAGAGAAGGTCAGAAGGAGTTGCATTGTGTCTTTGTGGATTTGGAGAAAACATATGATAGGGTACCTAGAGAGGAGTTGTGGTATTGTATGTGGAAGTCAGGAGTGGCAGAGCAGTATGTAATAGAGGTACAGGATATGTATGAGAGTAGTGTGACAGTGGTAAAGTCTGCAGTGGGCGTGACAGATGCGTTTAAGGTGGAGGTGGGATTACATCAAGGATCAGCTCTGAGCCCTTTCTTATTTGCAATGATGATGGACAGGTTGACAGACGAGATCAGACATGAGGCCCCGTGGACTATGATGTTTGCAGATGACATTGTGATCTGTAGTGAGAGTAGGAACCAGGTTGAGGAGACCCTGGAGAGGTGGAGATATGCTCTAGAGAGGAGAGAAATGAAGGTCAGCAGGACTAAAACAGAATATATGTGCGTGAATAAGAGGGAGGATAGAGGAATGGTGAGGATGCAGGGAGATGAGTTGGCAAAGTTGGCTGAGTTTAAGTACTTGGGATCAACAGTTCAGAGTAATGGTGAGTGCAGAAGAGAGGTGAGGAAGAGAGTACAGGCAGGGTGTAAAGGGTGTAGAAGAGTGTCAGGCGTGATTTGTGACAGATAGGTACTAGTAAGAGTGAAAGGGAAGGTCTACAAGAGGGTAGTGAGACCAGCTATGTTGTATGGGTTGGAGACGGTGGCATTGACAAAAAGGCAGGAGTCAGAGCTAGAAGCTGCAGAGTTAAAGATGTTAAGATTTGCACTGGGTGTGACAAGGATGGACAGGATTAGGAATCAGTATATTAGAGGGTCAGGTCAGGTTGGATGGTTTGAAGACAAAGTCAGAGAGGTGAGATTGCATTGGTTTGGACATGTGCTGATGAAGGATGCTAGGTATATTGGGAAAAGGATGCTAAGGATGGAGCTGCCAGGTAAGATGAAAAGCGGAAGGCCTAAGATAAGGTTTGTGGATGTGGTGAGAGAGGACATGCAAGTGGTCGGTGTGACAGAGCAAAATGCAGCGGACAGGAAGAAATGAAAACAGATGATCCACTGTGGCGACCCCTAATGGGAACAGCCAAAAGAGAAGATATATATATATATATATATATATATATATATATATATATATATATATATATATGGGTTACTGTTAAACCATCGAATTTACAAACTGTCGAACGCGAGTTTCAGAAACACACTTTAGTGAATGAACAAACTATCGACATCACATACAACCGAAACACAAACCATCAAAACCAAATGCAACAAATGTGGAAGACAAACCCAAAGTACAACCTCACAGCAAATCCACAACAAATCCAACCTGTGAAACCCCAGTGACGTGTCAAATCAAACTTCACATTTTTAATAAATTAACAATGGCACAAACTCCATGTGAGAATACTCTTTTCTGTGAGAGAAAATTGTTTCAAACTGCTGTTCATGACGTATTAACGCCCTTTTCTTTGGTGACTGTTGACAACCTACACTCATTCGTATACGATACTCATCAACCCTATTCTGCTCTCTGCAAACAGCACACATCACGGTGTACAAATCAGAAACAAACTTCCCTAATAAACATTTAAAGCGACGATGTCATGCTACAATAGCATTCTGTGTCCTAGGCAAACAGAGGTGACTCAAAATAGACACATTCCAAAATTAAACAGGGAACAGAGGAGGAAAACGTATTTGAGTCAAAGATCTGGTAGAGAAATTCCTTGGTTTTCCCAGGAGATATCATTCCTCAAAATATTTCAGTAACTCCTTCCCATCATTAGGGAACAAACTCCAGCTGATAATACGCACTCACAACATCTTTCACCTCCAAAAAATCAAGTGCAGCAAGCTTTATGACAGCATGTTGGAATGATATATCTCCATTGTAAACTGGCCCTAACCCTAAGGTCTGTAACTTTTGCCATATATTCCTGCTGAAGTGAAAAAAACACCCTTTGCAAATCACATCACTCACAAGGGCGGCCTAATGGTTAAGGTGCTCGCCTTGCAAACACAAGGTGTAGGGTTTGAGTCTCACAAGGGATAATTGGCTAGGCTTAAAATGGCTTGCAAGGGCAATTAGCTTAGTACTAATCTATGAACCTATAATTATTCCTAATGCTTCTTACAGCAGCAATCTCAAAATCGCAAAGGATATAATGCACTGAAGTGGTATAATTACGCTCATTAAGCAAAGCAAGCATGCAGTCCCACATATAATTGTATTATTTCAGACTTTTTTTGACATTAAACAGAATAGCAGTGGCATAACTCTTTTGAAGGCCCCACATTTCACTATACCGTGAAAGTTATACAATTAACGGCAAGCCGCCCCTTTAATGAAATAAGTTCCGTCCATCAGCCAAATATCTGCCTTAGCTAGGTCTTGCAAATTACCTTGTGTAGTACTACAACATTATCATTGCTTTTATCAGATTTCTTCTTTTGCACAAACGTACTACCTTTAAGCTGGAACTCCAACAGATTTAAATTCAGCAGAGTCAAACCTGCTTTCTCTGGTTGTCGTTGTAACTTCTTTCTTGCTCTTCTTACCTTCTGCAGAAAAGCACGCCTACTCGGCAAACTAGGGGCGTACTCTAAAGAAGTAGATGCAATCGCATCATCCACAATAATACAGTGTGTATCATGCAAAAGAATAGCCCTTTCCTTTAGAGCAACAGCAACGCTGCATTTCTCTACCTCTTTAGGATCCCCTGGATGGTCATGGCCCACTGATTTGAGCAATTCCTCCCCCGACGTAACACAGAGAGTAATCGCTCTACCCTTGCATTTATCAGGCAACTTCCTAGTGCAACACCAATATTTCTTACACTTTGTAACCTTCTCCAACTTATATGGATAGCCATCCAAAACAAGGATTTCTTTACCTCTTTGGGATGAAGTAGTGGTATAACTCTGACCCAACACTCCTGGAGGCAAGTCTTCCATATTTGCTATTTAAATTGGGTACAATGTACAAAATACAAATTCTCATATACTTTAAATACTGCTGCAGCCTGCTATTCAATTCGATGATTTGCTATTCGACTCAGTGATGTTTCGACAGGCTGTTCATGTGCTAAAGTGTGTTTCTGAAACCCCAGTTCGACAGTTTGTAAATTCGATGGTTTAACAGTGATATATATATATATATATATATATATATATATATATATATATATATATATATATTCCTTTCTGTATTGCTTGCAAACCCCCCCCCCCATCACAAAAATGCAGGTTCTTTTGATCGTCAACTGAAAACCATATAATTTCTCTTAATTTTATTAGGCACTATTGATATTTGCAGCCTTGAACTTGAGTTATATCCAGTTATTTTCTTTGCCTCAAGTTCCATATTATGTCCACTCGGTCTTCCTTAAACTGATACAAATAACTAAATTTTTCTTCTGTTGCAGTTCAGTCATTTAATGGTTATATGAAAGGAGGAGGCATACACCTATCATAGGTTCATAGGTTCATAGGTGTGTACTAGGTTAATGGCCCTGGAGCCTTTACAAGCCTAGCCCGTAGAAGTGCCCTGGCATTGTGCCCCCCGTTCACGATAAGGTGAAACTAAACTCAGAAATGATAGATATGCACTAGCACCCTGCAATAGAACTACACTATAGAGTCCTGGGTTTGATTCTTTCAGTTTTACTTGCCTACTGTGTGATTGACAAGGCACCTAACCAAACCAGGGCTCTGGGAATGGACTGAGTAAGGAACACTAGTGGACTTATCTCTTTAACAAACTTGTATTTCACTCCCATGTTGCATCATTCTTCTTCTCCTTTACATCTTGTTTACTAATTCAGGAAACAGAAGTGTAAATCACAGGCATTTGTTCAACAGTCACACGGTACATTTACATTTCTCCAACAGTCAGACTGCACATTTACATCTGTCCAACAGTCACACTGCACATTTACATTTGTTCAACAGTCACACGGTACATTTACATTTGTTCAACAGTCACACGGTACATTTACATTTGTTCAACAGTCACACGGTACATTTATATTTGTCCAACAGTCAGTCTGTACATTTACATTTCATTTCCTTTGCTCTTTTGGCATTTGGTTTCAGCTATCGGGCTGTCTCTTTGCAGGAACTGGTACAATGTCTCTAAAAATACTGTTCTACAAATCTGATGTTGATTTTATTTCACTCTGCAAATGTAGATGTCAACAAAGATTCCTTCCTAATCTTTCTGATTGCTGATAGCTTTAGGCTGAGTAAAAATGAGTTGACAAATCACATATTAGTTTTTGATAAAACTTCTCAAAGTGTTTGCAAGACTAAAATCATTAAAAACATTTTAATCGGGATGTTCTGCTTCGATATATGAAAACCCAGCATCTATAATACTGCTGATGCTTTCCTAGATGAAAATACATCTTTGCACCAGAATCAATAAACTTTAAGTATTGCTCATCATTCCATTGTATACAAAAATAGTCTCCTGTGTCTTTCCTGCTCTCATTAAAATTCCTTGTCAACACAATATTGAGCAATGCATCTGCTATGCAGCTTATTTTCAAAACCAGCTTATCATACCTGGATTTACATTAATATTTTTAGTCCAGACAGGCATTTTGAAAAGCACCTTCTGAAATAACCACATCGGCCTACCCAGAAACCTTAGATGAGTGCAGGCCATCAAGGAAGGCTGTCTGGTTTTGCAAACAACAGCCTCATAGGCATTGAGTGACACCACTCAAGATGAGGATTCAGTTCCATAAATCTGGCAGTATAGTTCAGATAATTAAGGCTATGAACAACTTATGAGCTTCATACTTTAATCTTGTCTTTTACTAGTTTTCTCTGTCTCTCATCCTTCATTTACATACCTTTATTAATTCAAATTACCAGGCTGACCTCCTGCATTGCCCACTGAAAATAGACACTGCTGCCTTGCAAGTTTAGTACTATCAAGTTTGCCTAACAGTTTATTTATTATTGCTAGCAAACAGCGTTGCATACATTTGTTGAAATTTAAGTGGGGACATCATATTTTTGGCCAATATTATCTGACCCAAGTGAATATTAGAATGTCACTTTTCTTTCTTCTGGATACACAATCATTTTGTTTTCAATTTTTTAGCAACTTTCAGTAACAGCTAGTAAACTGAGAAAAACTCACTCTGAGGACAAAACTGAAGATTTTCTTTGAAACCATTTCCATGCAGTGAAGCATATATTATCTGATGGGTTAATAATAATCTTTATATATACATTTTTCATAACTGGTTTCCTTGTGGATTATTTTAACTTCTCTAAATATTAAGAAAAAATAATGGATTAATATAACTAGTTTCAAGTCTTAAAAAAAAAACGGAATATAGTACCTTACTCTTAAGTGGCCTTTTATTTTTTTACACTTAAATTATGTGACATATTTGAAATTATTTAGACAAAGGCCTAGTCTGCCCTCTACTGGATGATTTGTTCCTTTGCATTATGCATTTTCAAATTAAAAAAAGGTTTGTTTTCAGTGAAAAACTATTTTTTGTTTCATTGCTTTTAAATTAAAATAATGAATCAATTTGCTGGACAAAGCTGACTTGTCAAAGTGGGGTTTTCCTTTAATGGACAGTATTAGCAAGATGTAAAATAGAAATCATATTCTTTGCGGGTATGAAGATGTGATCAGGCTGAGTAAACTTTTGTAGTTATTTTGACCTAATTAGCATTAGTCTCTAACCATTTTAAAAAGCAAAAGTTTGAATTTTATTTTAGGCTCATACAGTATGCACTGAGAGAGAGAAATAAGAGACAGAGCTCAATAATGAAGTAAATGTGGCCTAATACAGGGAAATTAACTATAAGAGAACACAAAAAGAGATTCAGGGAAAAATAGGAAATTATTCAGATAATCATTATATGGAGTAAGGATGCAGTCAGATACAGTACATTGGGTAAAGAGGCATTCTCTTGAAGGTGTAGAGGTTGTGGGTGGTAGAAAACTTAATCTCTAGAATCATCAGGTGAGGAGTCAAGTGGGAAAGGAAGTGATTTGTGAAGGTAAAATGGTCACAGGCTTAGCCCTTGTCATGATGGGCCTAGCAGTAATCAGTTTAGCTGCAAATGAGAGGTATGTCCCTATATTGAGAGAACCGGTGTCCCATGTCGTGGGACCATTGTGGAATCAGCTCTTCCCAGTCATTTGTTTTTTATTTATCTTGATATTAAACCTGAATTTTATATTATGTTGCATGGTATCTGATTATATATTTTCAGTGGAGCTAATTTTATGGGCTTCAATTGCAAGTAGGCCTTACCCATTTGAGTAAGGCAGTTAATAATAAATGAATGAATTAATTAAAACAGAGGAGCAAGCAGGTTGTAACACTGTGCAAGGGCACTGGGAGTAAGTAGCATTATTAGCTGTGTCACTCATAGCAACCTTCATGTAACAAGGAAGAAGATCAAGTTGATCAAATACTGGTTTTGGTAGCAGAGTGGGTTATAGGGAACTGCGGATCATAGGATTACAGGAAGTTACTAGGCTATTGGCCCTGAAACCCTTACAAGCCTAGCCAAGAATTTAGCCCATGTTCCAACAAGTCAGCATCCTATGCCACTGTAAAGCAAGGACATAGGCGGAATCCCAGGGGTGTATTCTCTGTTCCCCATCCAGTTATCCAGGTTGCGCTTAAAAAGGTTTAATGAATTACTCTGATTTTTGTGGAGAAGGAGTCTATTCCACAAATGGGGGAGTCTCTGGGACAAAACTCTGCCTGCCAGCAAGTCCTATTGATGTCACAAACCAGGTTAAGGTCTTATGTGCAGGTTACTCGAGTGGAGCTTGATTTGCAGATATGCAGCAGTCCCATCAGGGTGGGGTCTGATATTGCTTTGTATGCCAGACAGAGGTCACCTCTGAGAAGTCTGTAGGAGACTGACTAGGGGGACAGGGCTTTTAGGGAAGATGGAAGATTTTCACAAGAGATAGGGTTCACCTCAGTCAACTTGGAATTGTGCAGGAAAATATCAAAATAAAGACTAAAAGACAGATGTGGATATTTTTTTAATTAAAGTGAGATGCAAAGTGTGAGAAAACGTGAAGGCTGTTCAGAGATAGATGAACAAGATGGCAAAAAGGAAATGTTTGGCACAGAAAAAGGAGGAGAATGGAAGATATTATATGACCAGAAAAAAGGATGAATAAAGAAAAAATGACAGGAAGAGAGCTTGAAGAGATATTCACAATAATAAGAAAGATAAAAGTGATATGGGTAATCATGAGGAAACAGAAAAGAGTAGTTTGGGAAACAAACAAACTAGAAACACTTGATAGTAAAGGCATAGCATGGAAATGGGTCATCAGCAATTAGATGGCCAGGTAAGATGGCATATTGGATGGATAGGTAAGATGGCATGGAATGGTAGATGTGGAGACTACATTAATGGAGTGGCAAGCAAGAAGAGGAATTCTATAAGAAGGACACTAGAAAAAAGATGAGGAGATGTAAAAACATCACTTAGTCATGTCTTCTGTAATCACATATCAATGTACTGTGTATGTGTAAATGAAAGACATAGCAATGGCACTTCATTGCATTAGATGCAAGGATGTCACTAGTTAAAGTCAATGATATATCTGAGATCAACTTACTCAGAGTAAAGCACAAAGGTAATGTTATTTGTTTTAATACTTTTCTAATTACACTATTTTTGTGACAATTGAGATAGTACATTTCAAAGTCAGAAGCGTGGAACACAGTTCCTATATTGTGGGTAAAGAAGGCAGAGACCCCTGCAAAGTTTTTTTGTCAATGCTTTGTTGTGCAGCATTGCGACTTATGATACTATGGATTTTAGACCTTTATTTTACAATACTTTGAGTCTAACACAGGGAGGCTCTACACTCTAGTAAGAAATAAGAACTCAAGATTACTAATGACAGTCATGATGGAGGAGAGTAGGATTATGGGACAGCAGAAAAGTAGACATGGACTAGAATAATATTATGTGATGCTTGGTAATGTGTAATGCCAGAAATAAAGGCAGTAAGATGGCCCAGCCAGTGGTTAGTGATGCCAGCAATGTGAGAACAAAAGTAATACAGACCAGTCACATGACAGGATGGATCATGCTCCTATCTGGCTGCAGGTTAAGAAGAAAGTATGTGGATAAAGATAGGGAATTATGATGGCTTATATAAAAGATTGCGGTAGGGCAGTAGGTGGCAGGCAGTGAGGAGATGAGGGAAAGAGAGAGAAGACAGGAAGAGGGAGGTTAATAAAACAGAGAAAGAAGGGAAGCATCTACTGGTAAGCTTTCTGAGCTAACATGTTCATAGACAAATAATCGGCTTCCCTTTTTTGTCAGTATCATAAATATTCTTGTGGGGGGTCCATCATTTGGCATTTTTTTTCCTGTGATGGGCACTATTATTCCAATTTCTTTCACCTCCATAGATCAAATGGTACAAAAAGCACCTATACTAAATACCTTGGCCTGCACCTACACAAGGCATTTTTCTTTCTGAAAGAGGCTCCTCTTACTTATCTAACAACCTTCAAAGCCAAATATTTTGAGTATTTAGAGACTTGGGGCATGTAGAAACAATTTATTTGCTATGGCTTTTTTTTGCAGTTTAGTTAATACTTTTGGATGGAACAGTTTAGCCTCTAGTGGGTCACCTAGGTAACAAGATTAGGACTGACCAATGAGTCTATGAACATATAAAGCTGGATTGAATGAAAGTCATGGCTTATACAAACTGATACAATACCACCTGTAAATGCCCCTTATGCAATTACAATGGATGATGACCCAACCAAGGAAAATACCAGAAGACAGACAGAATAAACAGGAGGTTATGATGGGAGACCTTTATCTGGCAGAAGCAGACAGAAATATTTCATTACCCAAAGTGAACAGAGGTAACACTGTGTTCAAAGTAATAATCTACAAACAAATCCAGACAAAAATTATCCGTTGCAACCAAGGAAAACTTGTGCAAAGTTGGAGAGCATTATGGTCTGCAAAAGCATTAGTTTGTGAACTATAGCTCAGCAATTACGTGTTACAGAAATATCAGAATATGTATTCAGCTTCTCAACCCTGTCCTAAGTATTCTACCAAACATCATAAGGTGTCAAACAAATAAAGTAAACAAAAAGCACCATTTCTCAGTAAGGGCACTTCTACTAACCAAAACTTTAAGCTCTTTCATTTAATGCAACTACAGAGCTTCCTCAGAATAATATGATGCAACTTTCTACCAGTTAAATAATCATAAAATAAATATTAATTCACAAATTGACCAATCAATTACTTATACCTTTTCATAAATTGAAATAAATGATACTGCTTAAAAAATCACATGAAAGCAATTGCTTTCAACATCCTACTGATTACATGTAATACAATAAATACATAAGTGTAGAACAGAACATGTGTTGTAACTTTAAGAAGCATTTCAAAGTGAGGGCACGTGCATATAAATAGAGAGCACGTGCAGGCAGAGGTGCCATTTTGAGAGAACAGCCAGAGTGTTAACATGTATGAGTGCAGTAGTCATTCTGTTTATAAGTTTATTTAAATTTAAGTTACTAAGCGTCAGTCCTGATATGTTTGTATATAATAAAGCTGCTTGAACTGAACCCATAACTGTTTGTTTTATCCTGACCAGACGAGTGACATGGTGTCAGAACCGGGATAGAGTGTATAACTTCTTCAAGCCATGAGGTGCAGAGTTAATGGTGAATGTACATTAAACAGTGACACAAAAGGAAATACCGCCAGCCCAGTTATCTGGAATTTTGTAAATAAGTTTATGTCATTTTGTCATTTGTGAATATTGATATGATTCATACAGACGTGTGTGCAAAGGTGTAAAGTACGGAGCTAAAATTTAACCACAGCAGGCCCAGTTGGCTTAGAATAGAAATGTATATAAACTATTGTAATTGTGTAAATGTATATGTTTTAACAGTAGAAACTAGAACATAGAGGGTTAACTTGCAAAACTTCAAGAAAATAAGTGGAAATTAAATTGTTATACAATTGTGCTATAAAAGTTATCTTTGTTTCAGTTCATTAGCAGACACAATGTCTAGAGCTAGAAGTTTTTGTATTGTCATGAAAGAGAAGTAATTACTAGGTTTGAGATGTAGAAATGTTTTATTAGTTTCAGACTTCCAGGATCTGTAAACATCTGAGAGACATGTATTTTTCACAAGAAGATGTCAAACACTACACTGGGGATTTAGCTTGGGAACTAAAGTCAGGTGACAAAGAAGTGATGTCACCCAAGCTAACCCAACAGTTATATTTGATATTAATTTAAGAATGATGCCAGGGCACTTCTATGGGCTAGGCTTGTAAAGGCTTCAGGGTCATTGGCCTAGTACACATCTATGAACCTATGAACCTATGAACTCTCTCAGTGAAAGACTGTGCATTTTGTATTTTGTCTTTGACATAGCAAAAACATCCACTCATCACCACCTTCTGCATTTGCCTTGCTGTAAGTAAGTTTTTAAGGCATAGTAATTCTTTTAGATTCATATAGGAATATAGTAAAGTATAGCTTAGATGTTTTCTTTATTTATTTGAGACTGTCCTGCAATGTTGTTTTAAATATTTCCTGTGATTTTCAACTCTGATGTAACTGATTACTTACTGAGTATTGTCTTGTTCTTTTACTATTTATTTATTATTAAATATAAACATATCTTTGTGGCTGATATCTGTGAGACATATTTAAGCTCTTACAGTACTTGCATATCTATTTGGTGACTCTGTACAGACCATTCCTAAATAGCCTTGATCTTGGTCAGTGTACCATTTAGATTATTAGTAACATTACACAGTAGGACTGGATACCCTTTGTTAAGGGCCTTAAAGTAGCTGATAAATAGTTGGCTGGGGGCAGTTGGAGCTACCTTATAGTCTGGGCAGAAGGGGGCATATCTAGTAAACCTGCGTCAGCCTTTCCCAGGTGTGTGTGTGTGTGTGTGTGTGTGTGTGTGTGTGTGTGTGTGTGTGTGTGTGTTTGCATATAAATCAAATATCAAAGAGTGTGTGTGTGTGTGTGTGTGTGTGTGTGTGTGTGTGTGTGTGTGTGTGTGTGTGTGTGTGTGTGTGTGTGTGTGTGTGTCTGCTACTACAGCAGGGACATCAAGTACTGGTTGGACAGAGAGGGTGCTGGAGGTTTTGGCTTGGCCATTCAGCTGAGACATCAACCTTATAGCTGTGCAAGTGGGGAGTCTAATTGGGGGATATGGAGAAAGAGGGAGAAATCAGTCCCAGACTGACTCTAATCTCTGTGTGCTCTTAAGAGAAATTGCACTTTACTGTGTGTACTTGTCATCCTCCCAGTGTGTATGTTCCCCACTGTTGCCAGTGGTGAGGATTGAGGCTCCTTCATTACTGGGTCAGTGCAGGGGCATCACAAGCAGGTTGGACGATACAGTGCTCAGATGATTAAAAATAGGCCAGAAACGAACTTCAGGTAACCAAAACTTGCATAAATTATTTATTTTGTAAAGAATATGATACAAAGCATTTGCAAAGCACAAAATGCATTATTAATCAAACAAAAGGCACAAAATGCATTATAGGTTCATATGTTCATAAGTTTGTACTAGGCTATCAGCCCTAGGGCCTATACAAGCCTAGCCATAACAATTCCCTGGCTATTTCTTCCTACATTATTTACTTCCCTGGACCCCTGTCTAGCAGGGTGACTGACGTGATCCCTGGGGTGAACTTCCTTTCTCCCATCCAATCATCAAGGTTCCTTTTGAAGAGGGCCAAAGAGGCGCTCTGCTTAACATGTATGGGCAGTCTATTCCAGAGTCTGGGGAGTCTCTGGGTCAGTAACCTATCCCTCCAGCATGTTTTGTTTATTGTGATGACAAGGTTTAGATCCCTGGAGCATGTGGCCTTGAGGAATTGGGATTTCTTTAAGTGCAACATGTCCAGCAGCTCTGGGTTTGACATGGCCTTGTATGTTAAGCAGAGTTCACCTCTGAGTAGACGATATATGACAGAGTATAGCTGGAGTTTTTTAAGGTGGTCAGCGTAGGGCATCTGCTTTAGGCCTGTGATTCTTTTAGTGAGGTATTTCTGCAGCCTTTCCAGTTGTTGCAGATGTCTTGAGAGCTACATACCAAACGGGGCATTGTATTCTATAATGGGTCTAATGAGGGATGAGTACAGTGGGGCAATGACATCCTTTTTTCTGGATGAAAAGCCCTTAGTGATGATGTGTGCCACATAGAAAGATTTCCTGACTGTTGTGGTGATGTGGTTATTGAAGGTGAGACGACTGTCCACCTGTGTCCCTAAGTCTCTTATCACACTTTTAGTGTTTAGTGCACTGCCACCTATGTGGTAATTCACGGGTAATTGTTTTTTCCCAAAGGGGATAACTATACATTTCTTGGCATTGAGCTTGAGCCCATGGCTCTGGCACCAAGCATCTGTTTCTGTAAGGCCCTTTTGTAGAGTATCCACAGCATTTGGGGATTCAATAATGGCTCACAGTTTGCAGTCATCTGCAAAATTTGTTATCCAGAGTCCCTTAGTGTTGTCCTGTATTTCAGAGAAGTAGATGCCAAACAAGAGCGGTCACAGGACTGAACCCTGAGGTACTCCACTTGTCACTTGTCTGGAGCTGGATTTGGAGTCATCTACTTTTACAGTGTGGGTTCTGGCAGTAAGCCAGTTGGCAACCCATCAAATGACATAGAGATTAATGTCCAGCTTAGTAAGTGGGGGATGGTGTCAAAGGCCTTGGCGAGGTCCAGATAGGCTGTGTGGACCACCTTACCCTCGTCACGGCTCTGGAGACTGATTCGAAGAAGTCACTCAGGTTCAGGAAACAAGATCAGCCTTTCATGAACCCAAACTGGGTGGGGTCCAGTGTTTGAAGGTTGGCAATGTCTTTGTTTATAAGTTCCATAATAATACATTCCATGGCCTTGCAGATCAGGCTCATCACACTCGGGATCCAAGGTGGATCTCCCCTTGTGGAGTGGGATAACTGTAGCTGTGCACCACTCAGTAGGCACAAAGCCTGAGGTGAGGCTATGATTAAACATGACACTTAGGTGAGGTGCCAGTTCATTTTGTAGTTCATGTAGTACACAGCCCGGGATGTCATCTGGTCCCATGGATGCTGTATTCTTAGCTTTGGAGAGTGTGTTTTTTACCTGTGTGGCTGTTATTACCAGAATTTGGCAATCTTCAAGTATTGAGATAGGCCATTTAGGGGGTGAGGGGAGTGAAGTTGGCACTAAATTTATCTGCCAGGATATTGGCAATATCCTTGGGATCATTATATTTAATGTCATTCTGTTGTAGCTCAGAGCAGATCTGAGCATTGCCATTTAGATTCTTGACATAGTTATAGAATGCCATGTGGTTGTCTTTGGCATCTTTGGCAATTTTATTTTTGTAACTAGCTTTGGAGGATTTTATGAGGGATCTCAGCTTCTTACTGAGGCTGGTAAGGGAGTTTTTTGCATCCTGGAATTTTCCTCTTTTCTGCAACAGTTGCTTCCTTTCGTTGTAAAGTTTGTTTATGGCAGGGGACCATCAGATTGGCTTCCTTTTTTGGAGGAGATCATCTTTGTTATATTTGGAATGGCACAATTCATGTATGAGTGGATGTGCTCATACAGTGCCTTAGTGTAGGATTCAGCAGTTGAACTTTCAGTACCCGTCTGCATGGGTGTCATGAAGTTTGTCACTTCTGACTTGAGTAGCGTGAAGTTGACTTTGGAGAAGTTTTTTATGGAGGTTTCCTTACTGGGGGGTGGGGAGTGGGATGTATATGTTAAGGGTGATTAGCTTATGGTCAGACCTGACCAGTGAGGGGGTGATCATAGGTGTGGAGCATTGATTTCCCATGTTGGTAATGACCAGGTCTAGGATATTGGAACCCCTGTTGGGACTATGGATTAGTTGATCCAGGGCGTTGGAATTTATGAATTCCAAGAACCGTTGGGCAAAGGTGTTGGTACACGTGTAGTTTTCCCAGTTAATGGCAGGGTAGTTGAAATCACCCAGTATTAGGGTGTTTGGTTGTATATTAATATTTTCCAGTATGCTTAGAAAGGTGCAGTGAGAATCTTGGGGCATAATGGGGGATCTGTGGCAAGCTACAATTTGGATTGCAGTCTTACCTAGTGTTAGTTGCACCTGGAGAATTTCAGACACATTGTGTTGGGCAACTAGCCTGATGGTGTGAATATCCTTGGTGAATATGGACACTCCTCCACCTTTGGTGTTTCGGTCAGTATTGATTAAACAAAATATTTGAATCCATGTTATTTGATAGAATTATCAGAAATACTTATGAGGGTGTTCAGAGTTACTTCCGATTTCCATAACGAGCATGTTAAAAGTAACAAGAACAGTATAATGATCATGATAAAAGGTCAAATAAGCATAATGAATGCAATAAAAGGGCAAAACAAGCATAAAAAGCAAGGTGACTGCATGTTTTTAGTAAACAACCATGTTTTGACATGAGCTACTACTTTGAATTGACCAAACAATTCAAAGCATAACTAGAGTTGTTCAAAGTATTTCAGAGTGTGCAAAGTGTTTGCAGTGTGTGCTTTATTACAGTACAATTATTTTGAAGAGTTTACTGTGTGAAAAGTATAACTACTTTTCAAAGTGCAGTCAGAATACAGTCATTTCAAAAAGTTTCTTGTGCTGTGTACATTTTATTTGCAAAGTGCAGTCATTTCAAAGTGTTTCTTACACTGTACAGAGTTATTTCCCAAAGTACAGCCATTTCAAAAAGTTTATTGTGCTGTATACAGTACATTCACAAAGTGCAGTCATTTTGAAGAGTTTTTTTACACTGATAAGGGGTGGTTTCGCAAAGTATACTGGTTTCAAAGTGTTCTTGTGCTACAGAAACTTATTTCACAAAATAAAGTTATTTTGAAGAGTCTATTGTGCTATTGGGCATAATTACAAGTTCTGGCATAAATTTATGGCATATATGTGTGTATGTTTGTGCATAATTCCAAGGGTCTTTATTACTGTGTGCTGATATGGCAGAGGCATTTCGCAGACCCAGTCCACTTGTGTTTGATCATATTATTGCAGAGAACTGGAGAGTATTTGTGCAATAATACGATATTTTCATACAAGCAGCTTTTTCTGATAATGATGCATGTACGAGAGCATTTATTTTGCTTCACTTAACAGGGTCAGAAGACACTGAGAGAGAGCGTTCATTTGTGTATGCACCAGCAGTATATGCAGGAGAAGGGGAGAACTGTCATATCGTTGTACAAACTGAATCAAGGGAGGACCCTGAGTGCTTGAAATGTAAATTTAGAGAAATGTGTAACACCCAGACAAATGTTACATTGGAGAGGCACCTATTTTATACAAGACACCAAAAGCCAGGAGAAACTTTTGCAGCTTATATTACCGACTTGAGAAAAAAGGCTAAAATGTGCAAATTTGGTGATTTGAAAGACAAGTTGATAAAATACAGGCTTGTATGTGGTGTTAATAATGCTGCAGTGAGAAAGATTTTGCTTTGTGACAGTGATTTAACATTGAACAAAGCTATAGAGATTTGTCAGATGCATGAGCTTACAGAAAGGCACACAAATATGCTTGCAAGTGATAAGAGCATGGTTTTAGCAGCTTCTAAAGCAAACATAAACAGCATGCAGCACATGGCTAACAGAAACAGGCCTAAGCACATGGCAGCTGCAGCCCCTGCAGGATTTCCAGGGAGAACCTGTAACTTTCCAGCAAGTTCTAAGACTAGGTCAGTAAAACAGACATGCTCAGTGTGGCATGTGGGTGATTCAGCAAAATCCAAGTCAAGTCTTGTTGTTAACTGTTGTAATTGTGGTGCCAATCATGAGTCTAAAAGAGAAAAGTGTTTAGAATTTGGTCAGCAAAGCCACAGCTGTAAAAAATTAAACCACTTTCAAAAGTTTTGTAAATCAAGCAAGCCACATTCATTTATTAAGAAAGATCATTCAAAAAAGCAAGTTGATCACATAGAAATCTGCAACTCCACTTTCTATGTAGATGGTGTATCAGTGGTTGGTGAAACGTTTAATGGAGTAAATTTGTTGGCAAAGAACAAAGTGTTTTGTACTGTCCTGATCAATGGTAAACCCACGAAGCCCAATGTAGACACTGGTTTAAAGTGCAATGTTATGTCAGCAGAAACATTTGTCAGAGTAAGAGTAGGTGAACAACTTAATTTGTCCAATTGTGCAAAGCTTGTTGCTTATGGAGGTGAAGAGAGTCAAACCGAAGGATTGGTAGTGTTTTCATGCTACTCAGCTGGGAACAGTTACAGCTTGCAACTGTATGTAGTTAAAAGTCCTGTGAAATCATTATTAGTTCTCAGAGACAGTTTAAGAATAAAACTGCTTTTTTTTACCACAGAAGTCCATCATGTAAGCACATGTCCTAGTTTCAGTTTCACCAATGCTATTTTCTCGGAGTATGCTGACATTTTTGAAGCCAAGCTAGGCAAACTTCCTACTCTATGTTGTGTACTCCATGAAATTAGACTCAGAGGTCAGTCCAGTGGTCAGACCAGCGAGAAAAGTTCTGATAGCTATACAGGACAAAAATCAAGGTCCAGTTCGATAAAATGGTGCAACAAGGTGTGATTTGTCCAGTCACAGAACCAACTGAATGGGTATCTTCCATGGTAGTTGCTAATATGAAAAACTCAGAGAAAATCAGAATATGTATTGACCCAAGAGACTTAAACAAAGCATTAAAGAGGCACCACTATCATATGCATACAGTCAAGGAAGTTGCTACACTCATGCCAAATGCCACTTTTTTTCTCTTTGATGCAAAGACTTCATTTTGGCAAGTAATGCTTGATAGCAAATCTTTACTAGTGACTACATTCAGTACCTCATTTGGTAGATACAGATTTCTCAGAATGCCTTTTGAAATACATTCTGCCAGTGATGTCTTTCAGTGTGCAATGGAACAAATGTGTTCAGGTTATCTGTGTGCTACAATAGTAGATGATTTAATAGTTGCAGGTAATGGTGAAACAGAGCATGACAGAAACCTTAGGAACGTTCTGTACAGAGTGCATGAAGTGAACCTAAAGCTCAATCCTCTGAAATGTAAATTCAGGCTACCAGAAGTTACTTATACAGGTCATTTATTTACCACCACAGGCTTAAGACCAGACCCTTCCAAACAAACAGCCATTCTTGAGATACCAGCTCCAGACAATGTCCAAGCCTTACAGCGTTTCCTTGGTATGGTTAACTATTTGGACAGGTTTATACCAGACTTTAGTGAATTATCAGTGCCTTTAAGAGAGCTGACACTCAAAAATGTTGCCTGGTTATGGTTAGAACAACACCAGAGAGCATTTGATGACCTTAAACAAAAAATTGCCAGTCCACCTACATTAAGATACTATGATGTCCACAAACCAGTAATTCTTTCCTGCGATGCTTCAAAATTTGGTCTTGGTGCAGTTATTCTTCAAGAGGGCAGACCAGTAGCCTATGCATTTAGAACTCTTACCCAAACTGAGGTGCAGTATGCTCAGATTGAGAAGGAACTGGCAATTGTGTTCGCATGTTCAAAGTTCCATGATTATATTTATGGCCGAACTATCCAGATCATGACTGAACATCAGCCCCTAGTCACTATTTTAAAGAAGCTTATGCATACAGTTCCAGCAAGATTATAATGAATAATGCTCAAATTACAAAAGTACAACTTCAAAATGGTCTATACAAAAGGTAAACTTCTTTATCTCTCTAATACCTTATCCAGATCGCCCAGAAATTCTACAGAAAAGTTTGATGCAGAAAATTTTGACTTTGATGTCATGGAAGTGGGTAATATTTCTATCACAAGGTTTGATGAGCTAAAAGATCATACGAAGGCTGATCCAGTTTTGCAAAAGCTCAACCACTTCATCAGTGTTGGATGGCCGTCAAAGCAATCTTATGTACCAATAGAAGTGCAACTTTATTTTCCTTACAGAGATGAGATGTTGATGGAAGATGATATCATTCTCAAAGGTCTTAAAGTTATCATTCGTACTTCCTTACAACATGAGTACATTCAGATTTTGCATTGTGGTCACCCAGGTTCCAAAGACACCAAAAGAAGGGTGAGATGACTAGTATTTTGGCCTTCTCTGTCAAAAGACATTGATAAAGTGTTTTCATCTTCTTCGATATGTAATAGTACTAAACTGCATTTGCAATAAAGACCCACTTCAGCCAGGCCAGATTCCTGAACTACCTTCGTCAACAGTAGCCACTGGCATATTTGAGTGGAACAATCAGAATTACTTAGTGTTGGTAGACTCTTATTCGAACTGGTTTGAGATCGATCTACTACCTAACCTAACATCCAGTACTGTTATTACTAAGTTGAAACGTCATTTCTCAGTCCATGGTAGTCCACACAAAGTTATTTCTGACAATGGTGCCCAGTTTGCCAGTCAGTTATTCCAGAAATTTGCAAAAGAGTGGGACTTTATACATATTACTAGCAGTCTGAAATATTCCCCGTCAAATGGCCTGGCTGAGCATGCAGTACAAAGTGCAAAGGAATTACTTGAGAGGTCAAAGCATGACAATACTGATATCTTCATGAATTTGCTTAATCTCAGAAATATATCCTGTGATGATTTACTTGACTCACTTGCTCAGAGACTTCTATCTAGGCAAATCAGAACAACCTTGCCTATCAGTTCCAGTCTGTTGGTGCCTAATGCTAAAAGCACCAGAGCAATCAAAGCCCAACTATTTAAAAAGCATTCCTTTCAGAAGTCCAGCTATGATAAAATGAGCAGATTTCTTCTGAATAAGGAGAGATAGTGAGGATGCAAACAGCAAAAGGTTTTGATCAAATTGGTCAAATGAGAGGTATATGTGCTGAGCCAAGATCCTACTTAGTGGAATCTGTGGGTATAGAATACAGAAGAAATTGCAGGCATCTTCTTACAGTGTCTGAATAGAAATCACAGCATTGTACCTGTGATACAGACTCTAGATCTTAGAACAATCCAGATTGGTACCTATTCCCATTCGTAATGATGTCCCAGGTGTCCCTGAAGTTGAACTTTCATTAAAGACAGTCCCTGTTGCTAAACCCAGTCCTAATTTTTATGTCACACTATCAGGTCATATTTCCAGACCTAGTGTAAAATACACAGCAACCTTGACATGATTGTTTCATTTGTAATTAGTTCTGTATAATTGTATATCAATGATTGTCATCAGTACTGTGCATGACTTACTTCTCAAAGAGGAAGGATGTAGAACAGAGCATGTGTTGTGATTTTAAGAAGCATTTCAAATTGAGGGCACGTGCATATAAATAGGGAGCACATGCAGGCAAGAGTGCCAGTTTGAGAGAACAGCCAGAGTGTTAACATGTATGAGTGCAGTAGTCAGTCTGTTTATAAGTTTAAATGACTAAGCCTCAATTCTGATTTGTTTGTATATAATAAAGCTGCTTGAACTGAACTCACAACTGTTCGTCTGTTTTATCCTGACCAGACGAGCAACAATAAGAAATACTTTTTTACATATAAATAACAGATTACAAACAAAAAATAAGCCTAAAATATGTTTAAACTCCTGCTATCATTTTATTCAAAGCCAATGTGGTCAAAGTTTCAAAGCACTCTTAATGGATACCTTTCCATTTAAACCGGGTGACTGGATGTCACTCAGGTGGATCTGCCAAAGTAGTTCCCCACATTTGCATTGGCATAAGTTGCTATAGGAAACTGAGGAGAGTAATCTATCTATAACAGGGACACTTTCGTTTATCTCATTTTTGAAAATGGGGACCACTACTGCAGTTTTCCAGTCCAGAAGAAGTGTCACAGCTTTTCTTGCAAAATCAAAAAGCCATCTTAACAATAAATCCTTAAAAGTGTCCAGTGATTTCATCAGTTCTTGTCATATCTTTTCCACTCATACAGCTTTGCAATACTTGAACTGTTTATGTATTGCTGTGACCTTATATTCTGGAATGGAATCACTTCCACAGTTTGCTTCTGACATGGCCTCCTCAGAGAAGGGCATATTTAGTGGATCTAGGAGTTCCTCAACTATTTCATCCATGACTCAACAATGTCTCGAAGTGAGATCAGAATTTCTCTACCCTTGCCAATGACATCCTGGCATTATCCCACCTCAATTTCTTGAGTCACATGATAGCTCACTAGAGCCTTGATTAGATTAAACAAAAGACATTCTCCATGGCCTTACTGAACTCCTCTGGCACCTGAGTCTTCATTCAGTGGCTGACTCAGTTACTGTTTTCTTGTCTTGTCAGTACCTATCAGTCAATCTTAAAGATCTTCTGCTAGCATCCAAAGAAGCTTTTTTCTTAAACTTGACATTTTCTTTCAGCCTTCTGTTCCACTGTTGGATTCTATGTTTACCACATGACATGAAGCAACCATCTTTTGGCCACAGCTGCTTGCTGTCTACTAAACAGATGAGGTCATAAACAGGCTCTATTCAAACTCCACATCCTTGATCACTCAGGTACATAGGAGAAACTCTTCTGCAGGTGGAACCTGAACTCATCTCTCATTGAGTATCATCAAGGTGTTGCCAGGACAACAAACATACAGAACGTACAGCCTCAGGTCTGATACATTATCCACAATTTCAGTCACTGGTGCTATAAAGTGCACTTCTGGGCATCCTTGTGTTCAAACATGATGCATGTTATAGACAGTCCTTTACTAGCTCAGAAGTCCAAAAGTGGTTCACCACTTTAGTTTCAATTAGATAAATCATTGCAGCTCACATGTTTCTAGGTATTTCCATCATTCCTAACTTGACTATAAAAATATAACTACAGAATCTGTAGATGTATCCTATCAAGTACCACACCCACAATATCCAAGCAGAGTAAATACTCTGAATACCTGCTAAGTACATTTGCAGAAACAATATTTTTATGTAACTTTTATGGTAACCATTTAATTCTCTGAAACAATCTTCAAATGAATAGCACCCAGCTAACACCTCATAAACATGTCACACTCCCAGCAAAGTTTCTCCTATGAAAAGGACGGAGACCACTGTCACACATAAATTTTGGATCTATGACCAGGGCTAATTCTAGAGGTAACAACAACCCCATATGCATACCTCTCAACCTCTTAGAGCAAGAAATATGGACAAAGCCATTAATAAAAGTGAGACAAAGGATCAAAAATTGGGGCATTTTTTAAATATTGCTGTTAGTTGATAAAATGACAGGTTTTGCATTAGTATGAATTTTCTAATGGGTATGAAGTCTGAAACTGAAGTGTCTGTCATTATTTTTTAACTTCAGTTTTCAATGCTTTGCCACAAATTTTTCAGAAAAAACACAATTTTATGAAAAACAGACAAAAAATATGAGGCAAAAATCTGGACATTCTGTAAAATCTGTACAATTGAGAGGTATGCATATGGCCTATCCATTTCAGCCTGTTTTTGATGCTCTGGCTCCTTCCTTGGCACTGAGGTGTCATTCTGCTTCCCCTGGCAATGGCTAGTCGATCTTTATCCATCTTGCTTGTCACTTTACTGCCATCTCACCTGACCACCTCCTTTTGCCTTGCCACTGATGAACCCACACAACAGCTCTACACAGCTTTGTCAGATCAGGGCTGGTTAGGGTATTATTTATTTATTTATTTTATTTTACATTTGTTAACCAGGAAAGTCCGACTGGAAACAGGTCCATTTTCAGCAGAGGCTCGGGGAGAAAAGCTCCAAATGTACAAAAACAAGTGTAAATACAATGAAATTATTACAGTGAGTTATCACAAAACTGAGATTTGTTTTACAATATGTACACACAGGTACATGTTTTTCTCACATACACACAGCAAAGGTTGGAAGCAAGTAGCTGAGAAAGAAATAGTTAAAGATTTCATCTGAAAAAGGAAAACACATATATTTAGGTGGTTATCATACATGGTGTAGTGTTAACGTTAAATCTTTCCAGTAGGTGGGTGATACACAGAATTTTAAACAGGTAGAGAGTCAGAGTTTTATTCTTGTAGTGAGGTTCTCATTTATGAATTATGTTTGAGTGGAGGTTAGTCATGGTTTGTACAGGGACAAAGCCACTGCATTTTTAGGTATTTCCTAAGGGATTTTTTGAATTGGGATAAGGAGGGGTCAGTGGTGAGTTCAGCAGGAAGTAGGTTCCAGTTTTTACCGGCAGAGTTGGAGAATAGTGATTCACCAGCTGAATTGTTGGTTTTAACAGTTTGCTCTAGCAATTTTTTGGATGAGCAAAGGGATTTTAGGTTACTGTAGGGGGTAATAATATTTTTCAGTATGGGTGTACTGTCTGGTTGGTAGAGGATTTTGTGAACAGCTATTAGTTGGTTATATTGCAATTGATAGGGTAGTTCAAGGCAGTCTAACGACTGAAGGTTAAGGCAGTGACGGGTTCTATAAGCTGATCCTGTGTGGCAAATCTGGCAATGTTATTGTAGCACCTAGTAAATTTATTGAGGTTTGATTTGCTTAGGTTTACGAAGATGGGTGAGGCATAAAGAAGGTTCGATAGCAGATGTGTACAGGCAATAACAGCTCTAGCAGATGAGGTTAGGAATGTTTTAATCCTGTATAAAGAGCCTAATATTTTATTAACCATTTTAATACTTTTGTCTATGTGAGCATCAAACTTGAGGTTGTTGTCACTGATCACTGCTAGTAGTTTAGTACTAGGTTCTGGGGAAATTATGTTATCATTGTTAGATATTATAGTGAGAGGTGGTGAGGGGACCTTGCGAGTGATGGAGAAGAGTAATAGTTTGGTTTTATTTGGGTTTAATAGTAGTTGGCGACCAGTGAGACAGTTTTCTACTTTGCTGAAAGTGATTTGGGACAAGGATTGTAAATCTGTGGGGGAGGTGGCAAAGAAGATTAGGGTTGAGTCATCTGCATACTGAATACAAGTTGCATCAGGGATGACTTTGTACAAGTCATTAATGAATATGAAGAATTGAAGGGGACCTAATATAGATCCCTGTGGGACTCCAAGGGTGACTGGTGAAAGGAATGATAGGTTATTCTTCCATAGTACAGCTTGTTGTCTGTCACTTAGGTAAGAATGAAACCAGGTAATTGCTAGGTTGTCTACGGAGAGGGAGAGTGGCCTAATGGTTAAGGTGTTTGCCTTACAAACACAAGGTGCAGCGTTTGAGTCTCACAAGGGATAATTGGCTAGGCTTAAAATGGCTCACAAGGGCAGTTAGCTTAGCACTAATCTATGAACCTATGAGAATGATTTTATTGTGTTTAAAAATAGCTGGTGCTTTACTATATCAAATGTCTTGGATAGGTCAAGGAAGAGGGCTGAGGAGAGCTTGTTGTCATTACGGTTTTGATTTATTGTATAGGAGAAGGAGAGAAGGGCTGAGGTTGTACTATGGCAAAGTCTAAGTCCATGCTGGGAGGGGACTAGGAGAATGTTTTGATTCAGATAGGCAAGAACTTGCTTGTGGATAGATTTTTCCATTATTTTAGCCAAGGGAGATAGAATGGCTATAGGCCTATAATTTGAAGGTTCAGTGGAATCTCCCCCTTTATGAAGAGGAACAATGTGGGAGATTTTCCAGATGTGGGGGATATATGCTTCATGGATAGTTCTATTGCTTAAAATTGATATGGGGCATGCTATTTCATTAGCAGCTTTTTGGAGATATTCTGCAGGTAGTAGGTCTGCTGAAAGGGTGGTGGGTTTAAGTTTTTTAAGTAGGGACTTAATAAAAGATGTTGGTACTGGATCAAGCTTAAAGGGGATCTTATTATCAGGTGTGGGGTTGGTGGTACTTGGGGTATAGGGAGATAGCTTACTGGCTATGGATTGCACAGTTTCTGTAAAGAAAGTGTCAAAGGTGTTAGCAACAATTTTAGGAGGTTGTTGGAGGGTAGTTAACAAGGTAGGGGTAGTTGATTGGCCTGGGTGGAGAAGTTTGTTTATGCCTAACCAGAATTTTTGTGCTTGATTTTGGTGCTTTTGTTGCAGATTACAGTAGTAATTCTTTTTGTCTAGCATAATAGAATTCTTTGTATCATTTCTCAGCTGTTTATATATAAGGTGGTCTTTTGTGGATTTAGTGGTTCAACAGGAGGTCCACGCTTTGTTTCTGCTAATAATTTTTTGTCTTGTATCATTGGACAGCCATGGTGCTACTTTTTTATTGGTTCTGATAGTGCATGGGGGAGCATTGTTATCCAGGATGCCAAGAAATGTAAAGTTAAAGTATGAGACCACTTCATCTAGTGGAAGTAGCCATAGGTTGGACTAGTCACATGTGTTAAGTTCATTCTGAAATTTAGTCTGAATAAAGTTCTTACAACTTCTAATAGTTTTAAAGGAAGATTGTTGAGGGATGTCATTTCTTTTTCTGATTATATAGGTCAGAAAGTGATCATTAAAGTCCTCAGGTAGGGTGCCTGTTTTATATATCTGGGGTAGGTTGTTTATTAATATCCAGTCCAGGATACTTTCCTTTTTGTTAGGCTTATTGATTCTGGTTGGGGAAGATATCATCTGGGAGAAGCTATGCAAATTTATATGGGTGGAGGGGAAGCCTGAAGAGCAAGTATTCCAGTCGATATTAACATCCCTGAGAATAATAGTTTCCTGGGGACAGTTAGTGGAGAGCCATTGTAGGATACTCTCCAAGGTATTTGTATTGTCACCTGTGGGAATATAGATACATGCAATGTTTATAGATTTGCATTTGTTAAGTTGGACCTTTGTGATGAGTATTTCTACATTGTTAGTAAACAAGGCATTTGGGGTACTAGTTTTGGATACTTCCAGAGTGGATTTATGCAAGATGGCTACCCCCCCTCTTTTCTTAGAGATGCGATCAAGTCTTAATATATTGTACCCTGGGGGTATAATCTCATTATCAATGGTAGTAGGCTTGAGCCAGGTCTCGGTAAGTCATGCTATATCATGGGAGTGGACATCCAGGAGGGCATGTAAGTAGTGAATTTTCTTGTTTATACTTCTAATGTTTAGGTGACACACTAGGAGTGAGTTGGGGGCATTATTTGAGTTTTGTACGTTAGTATGGGTGTTATTTGTGGGGCTGATAGTAACAGGTGGGGTTGGGCCTGGGTTAGGGTGGATGTCACCATCGACTATGAGGCTAGGTAGCAATCTAATAGCATGTTTCTGGAGTTTTAATAAGAGTTTGTGGTAGTATTTAGTTCTAGGATTAATATATGAAGCACGAATGGGATGCTGAGTTTTTGTGTTAGAAGAGTTTGATGAGAGGTGGGGTAGTGGTTGGTTAGAATTATGTGGCTGATTAGTAGTACGTATTTTGATTCTAGGGTACTGGGTGCCAGGGAGGTGTTGGTATTCATAGGCTATGAGAAGATAGAGAATTATAAGTGGGGGCATTAGGCAGTAAATAGGATTAGAGTTTGAAGATTTGTTAAAAGTATGTGGAGGCATTGTAGGGGTATTTGAGTAATGCTTGTTTAAAATAGAGTTGGGGTGTTTATAATTAGCATATAGTGAGAAACTGGAGAGAGTTTGAGTAATAGGGCTGTGTCCTGTGAATGATTGGTTAATGCTGATTGATTCTGATGAGTGGGAGTGGTGTCAGATGGGGGGGGTGGCAAGGTGATAATAAGTGTAGGGCCCCAACTGGGGGCGGGTGAGAATTGGGGGCAAGGTAGGGGAGCGGAGTGAGCCTGCAGGGCGAATGGAGCCGAAAGAGCCCGAAGAAGAAGAAGATTGAGGAGAACAATCAGTGGAGTGCTGAAGTCTGAAGGTAAGTGTGGAGAGATATATAAGAAGGTAAGAGGCTTAAAAAAGACAGAAGTGGGATTATAGCAGAGTGATATAAGGAAATACTTGTATGGTTATACTGGGACCACAGTGTGAGAGAACAATAATAAAGCGATGACTAAGAACTGTGTTAGGGGGATTCGATGAAGAGTAGGTAAAGGGATTTAGAGACCCTAAAGCTAATAGTATGGAGCCGCCTAGTGGGCAGATGGGGCACTTGGATGCACTAATAGTATGGAGCCACCTAGAGGGCAGTGGGCTACTTACATGCGAGCACACTACTGGGGATTGCTATGAAGCAAGGCAGAAAAGCTACGTCAAAAGATGGTGCCTTTCTACACCAGGCTTTTTGATACCTCTGTAATTAAGCAGGAGTAGGAGGGGAGGTGTGCAGGTTCATGGTGGGAGAGGGGAATAGACACAAACTAATGCAAGGTTGTGAGTCAGAAAAACTGGGCTAAGCCAGCTGCTAAAAAGAAAACAGGAAAATCAAGCTAAGTTAATTCCAGGTAAGTGTGGTGGAGTATTTTCCTAATAACTACAAATGTTAAGCTACTAATCTAGTACAGAGTGGTGAAAAGGACCACCACTTCTGCAGGGAAAAACAAAAGAAGTATGGGCTGCAGGTACATAGGTAAACTTTTTCCAAGAGAAAGTAGTTTTAAGTAATTGACCTAGGAGTACTATAGGAAGAGAGAAATGGGGGGGGGGGGGCAGTAGTGTGCACGTGTACAGTGAAAGGAGAAACAGTCTTCAGTTTGGAGGACAGATTAAATACAACTCTAACATGCACTAGTGTAGCTGAAAGCACTTGAGTGTTCCATCGACGCAGGGTCTCACAGTGCAGGGCAACGAGACAGCCTTGGGTTGATTGGAGGTTGGCAAAGACACAGGATGCAACTTTTACTGAGGGAACTGGAAGTAAAAAGGGAAAGGAGGTAAATATTAGGTCTGCAGTTTTAAAACACTCTGATTACCAAGTAAGTGAGACAGAGAATGCAGGGGAGGAGCATACCTTGTAAGCACAATTCTCTGAACAACACAAAATGCAAGGATAGCAGAGAAAAAAAAAACCAAAAAGGTAACTGCAGTTGATACCAAGCTATTATAACATACAACTACACTTATGTATTGTAATAAAGGTTATGAAGACAAAAATAGTAACTACTAAGCTGCTACACACTATTTAGCATTCTCTACTAAAAGTCAGGAACAATGGTATGCTACAGAAACACAAGTAACTTCTAAGATGCTACACACAATTTAACATTCTGCACTAAAAGTCAGTAATCAGTGGTGTGCTACAGAAACAAGTAACTACTAAGATGCTACATTCTCCAGCCATTTGGCTACTTAAACCACTGTTTATCTTTATTTATTTTTGTTTACATGGTTAGACGTACTCACAAGATGGGTTGCAAACTGGCTCAAGGACAGAACCCACAGGGTTAGAGTTGCTGGTGCCATGTCAGACTCTAAGCCAGTCATGAGCGGTGTCCCACAGGGCTCAGTCCTGGGCCCCTTCTTGTTCGGCATTTATTTTTCTGAAGTGCAGGCAAACATAGGGGGATTGTGGCTGACAAAATCTGCAGATGACTGCAAACTGGGCACCATAATTGACACTCCATCAGACACAGACATCCTCCAGAGAGGTCTCATAGAAATGGATAACTGGTGCCAGAGCCATGGCCTTAAGCTAAATGCCAAAAAATGTATAGTCATACCCTTTGGGAAAAACAAGGTAACCCCTAATTACCACATAGGTGGTAATCCATTAAACATGGAAGAAGTTATCAGGGACCGGGGGACCCAAGTTGACAGTAACCTCTCTTTTGACACTCACATTGCCAAAGTGGTTAGGAAGACCTTCTACATTGCCCACCTAATCATGAAGGGATTCACATCCAGATCAGGAGAGGTCATTGTACCCCTGTACTCTTCACTTATCAGACCAATGATTGAGTACAACGCCCCATTCGAATGTACCTTACCCGACACCTGCAGCAGTTGGAAAGACCCCAAAAGTTCCTCACCAAAAGGATAAAGAGGCTCAAACATATGTTATACGCTGCCCGACTGAAGAAACTCCAGCTCTATTCAGTCGCATACCGTCTGCTCAGAGGTGATCTGTGCCTGACATACAAGGCCATGTCCAACCCGGAATTAATGGACATGCTCCACCTCAAAAAATCCAAATCCACCAGAGCCACGAGAGCAAGAGACTTAAACCTCAACACGGATATAAATAGGACGTGCTGGAGGGACAGATTCATCACCCAGAGACTCCCTACACTATGGAACAGAATCCCAATCCATGTGAGGCAAAGCCCCTCACTGACTCTGTTCAAGAGAAATCTTGACGAGTGGATGGGAGATCGTAGGTTTACCCTGGGAATCATCTCCTTTTTTGGAAGGGGGGGGGTCAATTAACAGTACTGCAGGTTTAGAGATACTGCTGAGATTTTTGTGCTGTGATTGTTTTCATTGGGGCTGGTCCCATGAGATACACATACTGGTCAGTTAGTAAGTGGTAATCGCAGAACCACAGACTCATTCAAGAAGACTAGACAAGCTCTAAGCAAGCAGAAGGGGAGTCGTGGCTTTTAGAAGAGCACAAAAGCCTGGATTTTGGATCATTGGTAATGTAAAGAGATTTTTTTTGTTTGTAATAGAATAATAGAAAGATTATTGGTGGTTTGTCTGTTTGCTGAGCTGCTTTGAGCAAGTGGGTGGGTCCAAGGGCATAGGATTGGCTGACAGTGTACCTGTACTTGTACTGTACATGTTCTGTACCCATACCTGTACCTGTTCTTGTTGTGTACCTGTACCTTTTCTGTACCTGTACCTGTTCTGTACTTGTACTTGTACTGTACCTATAGATTCATGTGTTCTATACCTGTTCCTCTTCTGGACCTGTAGCTATAGCTGTACTTGTACCTGTACCTGTTCTGTACCTGTACCTGCACCTATGCTTGTTGTACACCTGTATCTGTGCATATTCTGTACCCATACCTGTATCTGTTCCTGTTCCGTACCTGTACCTATACCTGTTCTGTACCTGCACCTGTACATGTTCTGTACCCATACCTGTAGCTGTACCTATTCCTGTTCCTGTTCTGTATCTGTACCTGTTCTGTACTTCTACTTGTACTGTACCTGTAGTTGTACATGTTTCATACCTGTTCCTGTTCTGCACCTGTACCTCTTCTGTACCTGTACTTTATTAAAGAAAGTACTAGCATAGATATTTTTAAGAACAGCCTAGACACTTGTTATGCAAACAAGTGTTTTGGTGTATTGGCAGGCTAGAAGGGTATCAATGCCCATGCCTGAAATATCTGTATGTATGTATATATATATATATATATATATATATATATATATATATATATATACATGTTCTGTATCTGTACCTGTTCTGTACCTTTACTTATACTGTACTTGTACCTGTTCTTGTTCTATACCTATATCTATATTTGTACCTGTACCTGTTCTATACTTTACTGTACCTGTACTTGTACCTGTACCCATACCTGTACTTGTTCAGTACCTGTACCAGTGCATGTACCCCTACCTGTAAATGTTCTGTACCTGTACTTGTTTCTGTACCTTTACATGTACTGTACCTGCACTTGTTCCTGTTCTGTAGCTGTATCTATATCTGTATCTGTACCTGTACTATTACTTGTTCTGTAAATGTACCTGTTCCCGTACCTCCACTTGTACTATATCTGTACCTACACTGTACTATACTCTTCAGGTCATTGTGGTAAGTGCAGATGGGAACAACAGCTTAAATGGGAAATTGTTACTAATGAGTGATGGCTTGAGAAAGGTCTGTAAAGACTAATTATTTGTAAGTCACTACTGAGAATGGGGGTACACATTCATACAATTAAACTTATGTACATTTTAAAGCAATCATGGTGCTTGTTAGTAGAACAGGTTTGTATTTGTCTGATAGACTTATGGCTACCAATGAGGAAGGCTAGAAACAAATTTAAATATATAACTTGGTCATCAGTCTCATTATTTTTATTTGTATTTGTTCACAATCAGGCAAGACTGCAGAGGTATACACAAGTGGCTCTAATTGTTGAGGCAGCCAGACACTCTGAATGAAAACAGCTGCAATTTAGTCACTGCTAGAAAAATAGACTACTCAATGATCTGGCTTTGCAGGGCTACTCTTTTATCTGAAACAAGATGAGATGCTTTACTATATAGTCATTATTTTCTCTTTATTCAATCTCCAGCATGGTTTAGTGGATGTAATTGATGCATGCGTGTATGAAGACAATCCAAGGGTGAAAAAGTCTGACCCCTGCTGTTGTTCGATCATTGCCAGTGAAAAGCAAGTTTCTGGCTTTCTCTGGTGGGATATGTTGCACAGAGAAAGTTGCAGTGCCAGTGATATCAGTAACAACTAAAACCAGGGTTGAAGAAAGCAATGAAACTGTTCATTTTTTTTAAATTTGGAATTAAAAGTAACTTGAATAACTTGGTCATCAGGTACCTTGAAACTGAAGGTGACTCTGTTGAGGGTGGGTGAGTTGAGGATGTGAATGTAAGCTATTTATTTAGCTTTTACCCAGTTGCTGTTAAAGAATAATTATTAATGGTGTTGGAGAGTGCCTGACATACCTCTCAACTGTACAGATTTTCACAGAATGCCCAGATTTTTGCCTCATATTTTTGGTCCATTCTTCATAAAATTGTGGTTTTCTGGCAAATTGGTGGCATATCATTAAGGATTAAAGTTAGAAAGTAATGCCAGGCATTTGAGTTGCAAATTTCATACCCTTCAGAAAATTCATGGTAATGCAAAACCTGCTATTCTATCAACTTTCTAAGTTTGTAAGAGCAATATTTAAAAACTGTCCCTATTTTTGGGCTTTTGTCCCACTTTTATTCATGGCTTTGTCCAGATTTCTTGCTCTAAGAGGTTGAGAGGTATAGTGCCTGACATAAACACAATTAAGCATACAAAAGAGGCCATTATTTATTATCAGTTTTATTCATTTGATAATGACAGTTAGACATGTCAGATGTATGCAATAAATGGGTTGTCTGACCACAGTTAGCCACAAGCTGAGATGTATTACAGTGGACATTTCCTTTATTTGATCAGACATCTGTACTCTTCTTTCATGTTGCTGTTATGGCATGATCTGCAGATAGCACATCTCTGTGCTATTTGTTTGGTTTCAGGTGACATTCCTGCACACTATATCTCTTGTTCTTTCTCCAAGTTTTAGTATTTCTAGACATGATATATGTATCCTCTTATGCATTTGTTTTCTAAGTTTACTGGGAACTTGTCTCATATCACCTTTGAATATTAACCCCTTCACATGACTTAATTCTTCTTTGAATAGAAAAAAAAACTTTCCTTATTCATGATATGATCAGTTTAGTAGTAATTAGTATAACATCCTTGAATTCACTAGAGAAAATGCTTTTAGACTCAGTGCTTTGGATTTACCAACTGAAAAATGTCTGACAAAATGGTGGATTAAGAGCAAAGTTATAATTTAAGTCTTTTGTAAAAACAGACAGAAAACATTGACAGAGAAACAGAGCTACAATGGAGACAACCATTGCCCGAAGTTTTAGGAATTTAGTAATGGTGTACTGGGAACAGCTCTATCTATAACATTGTTCACATAAAGCACTTGATAAATTATATTTTTATATGGAGAAAAGGTAAAACTCCTCTAAAATTGTTTCTTTTATTGTTGAAAATACTAGTTTTCCAAGATTTTTAGTAACACATGTTAATAGGATGACTAATTCTGAAGATGTTACCATATCTTCCACTGACTGACCTCCCACACCTCTTGTATCAGAGGCACATGTGAGATATGCAAATGATCCTTATGAACATTAGGTGTTTCAGCTAATTGGCAATTCTGAATGCACATGACTTGTTTCATCATTTTAATGGACAATTTCAGGCCAATAAAATCAAACCCTACTAGCTGTGGATAGCCATATTTCGGCCTTGTTATGACCTCATCAACACAGCACAAGCAGAGTGTTTGACTAAGCATTAGAAAGGCAGGGCTGTTATAGCTGAAGTCCATTATCATCAGGGGCACTGCAAAAATATCCCAAACAACAAACTAAAACAATGAGTGAGAAGGTCACTGAAAAACCAATCAGTAAAAACAAAATGAAAACTCCAGCAAAGCTAGAATTTCCACTGAGTGACCTCCAAAACCTCTTGTATCAGAGGCACATGGGATACATGCAAATGATGAACGTCAGGTGTTTCAGCTAATTGGCGATTCTGAATGCCCGTGACTTGTTTCGTCATTTTAATGGGCAATTTCAGGCCAATAAAGCCAAACCCCACTAGCTGTGGATATGCATATTTCGGCCTTGTTATGACCTCATCAGCACAGCACAAGCAAAGTGTTTGACTAAGCATTAGAAACACAGGGCTGTTATACCCACCTGATGTCCATTATCATTAGGGTCACTGCAAAAATATCCCAAACAACAAACTAAAACAATGAGTGACAAGTTCAATGAAAAACCAATCAGTAAAAACAAAATGAAAACAGCCCTGTGTTTCTTTCATGTCGCTAATGTTGTTTTTGAGACCTTGTCTAAAAAGGCATTATGGGGAGGGAAGAGCCTTTGCCAGCAGCTGAAAGCCTAGGGATGCCAGGTGCAAACTATCTCTAGCAAAGCATTGAGGTTGCTCCACCATGTCTTCCCAGGCAGAGAGGAACTGGATCCCATTGAATGACACCAAAAACTAACCCAATTATTGAAATCAATCATTTTTGTTTATACTGTGGAATCATTCTAGGTGAGTGTAATATGCTACTCAAGGCTAGGGACATACCTGCCTGAGACACATACTCAGAGAGCTTGACCATGTCTCTCTTCATATAGTCCACTGAGGTACATCTCAGGTCATTAACACCAACATGTACTATGATAAAGTCATAATGGTGTTGCTGAGAGACCTGAGTTCATGTGTGATTTCCTGGTACCAGATAGGCAACTGACAGTGACTTTCTCCTTATACAACCTGGTGAGTGGGACATCAGTGTGCCTCACTATTGAGTCTCCAGTGACAAGAAAACTTGTTTTTTGAGTGTTACACCTTACAGGCTTGGTGGGTGAAACACTGGTGTTACTATGTGTCATGGGTTCTGTGGAGACTGTGTTAGCTGTAGCAGACTTGTGTGTTGGAGGTCTCTGGTGTTTCAATAAGTTTTTTGAGAGAACCTCCGCATATGTGGATTTACATGTTTAATGCGTGTTTAATGGTACTATGTGTATGAGTAGTGGTATGTGTATGAGTAGTTGTACTATGTGAATGTGAAGTGGTAGGTGAATTGACAACCTTCTCTGTGTTACTGTTTTGAGTGAGAGAGAGCATGGATTCTAGATTATTGGTGAAAATCCATCTCTCGCACTCTGTAGTAGACTGTGTTATTAGTAGAGGGTTGTCTGTGTACATGAGGCAATTGCTACACTGCCTTAAGAGACCCAAGTTAACAAGGTTAGCAGGAGAAACGAGGGTAGTCCAACAGTCTATAATGCTAGGTTGAAGACTGTTACCACTAGGGATGGCTTTTCAGAAACAATCATGGAAGAGCTCAGCGAATGGTTATTTCTGCCTTTTTAAGGGAACATTTGTTGAATTTAACTGTCCAGCTTTGGTGCACAATTGTGCGGCAATGCACAGAGCTGCTTGAAACACAGACAAGCAGAAACCTGCTCAGATGCAGGGCCTAAATACCAGAAGCTAAAACTGGAAAAAACTTTAACAGAATTCAAAAGGACCAATGAGGATGTTTATTCCAAGCCCTTGACCAGCCTCCCTTTACCAGTCAGGTGCCAATCAAACACAGTTCCCTCACAAAAATGCAGATAGGCCCTTTCTAATCCAAGATGGCCAGAAAAACATGCTAAGAACAAACACACCACTACAAATAATTCCAGAAGCAGCATGCCTTAATCTGGACTATGCCACAGGAACTAGCTACCCTAGTTTCAGTGGGAAACACTAGTGAAATTTTAGCACAGCAGAAAAATAGCAGTGAGCCACTGAAAAATGTTTAAAAAGCAGAAAATCAGCCTAGAGGCTCCAAAGAATGTTTTAAACAGTTAGCAGATCAGTTAATTAAGTACTGCTTGGTAGGAAAATCAGACCAGGCTGAACAAATTGCTTTAAGACATTGAAAAAGTGCCTGTAAATACTTAACTGTTACACTGGATTAAGTTGAACTACTGTTATCACATATGTTTACTCTTATTTGTTATTCATTATCAAGTATGTAATATAGTATAATTTGTGTAAGTACTTCTATTTTGAATGCCACTGAATGTTAATATCTGTGATTTTATGTAATTTCTTTTACTTACTTTGTACTTAACTATTATATGTTTTTATTTTTTGGAGTTTTTCTCCTCGGGTGTCCGCTGACAAAGGGCACCTGCCCAGTCAGACTAACCCGGTCATCAAATGTTAAATAAATAAATTAATTAACAAACAGTGGAAAGAACAAAAAAAGCTTGCTAAACAGTGAATTAGTTTGTATTTTAATTTTAAGAAGATTAAGGATAATATAGAAGCAAGGCAAGTTATTAGGTTAAGCAGACTTACAGTTGAACAAATTATTTATGAAAAAGAAAATAAAGTTTAATTTAATCATGTTAAAGGGACTGGTTATCCAACAGACGTTAATAAAAGCAAACCTTAAACAGTAGCATTAGGGAGGTAGTCAAGATATACCCCCTGATTCACTATTCTTCCATGCAGGACTAGCTTAGTCCTGCATGGAAGCGCCCGTGTAGGAGGAGGACGACAGCGTGCCATGCATATTAATGAAGGCACGCTGCCCGACCTCCTAGGCTTACATGGAGCATGTACGAGTGCAGGAGGCATGTCTGAGAGCAGAGCTCTCAGAATAAACATGCCCCTACAATGTAGGACAGCACAAAGTGGAAATAAATGAGTGAGACCGCACTTAGGTGTCCACATATCCCCACCAACAGTCCCCCATGTGTACAACAGCAACAGGGCATAAAAATCAAAAGAGGAAACCCCTTTATTTTTTTTTAAACTCCAAGTATACCTAATCGTAGGTGCGCAGGTGTGCCTATTACTTAGCTATGGTTAAAGCAGCTTAAAAGGCTGAAGAGGAAAACAAGGAAGATATATGCAAATGAAGCAGCACAGTAATAGTGTAGTGGGCAGATCATTCCCCTAGAGAGCAGGCATTCCCAGTTCGAGTCCCACTGCAGCACAGTCTGTTTTACATGGCAAAGCATGGTATAACCAATGTTTTTATTGCAAAACCCACTAAATAATGTATATTTTTGAACTGGAATACTGCAGGAAATGCACATGTGAAAAGTCAGTGTCATAATGAATAAGGTAGTAGTAAGCAGGTGTAAGCACAGATAAGCAGTAGTAAGCATATGTAAGCACTAGTAAGCATGTTTAAGTGCGTTTTCGTGGGAGTAAGCATTGCCTACATAGATTAAGCAAAGTAGAAGCTAACTGAGTGTAAGAAACTATAACCAGAAATAAGCAGTGTTTACCACCACACAAACCCACTTACAACTGCTTTAAAGTGCCTTAATCACTCTGTATCCAATGGGCCTTTGTCTGCCCAGCAACAAAATAAACATCCATGCAGGTCTTGAACCCAGGACCCTATACACCATAGTCACAATAGCTATCCACTAAGCCATCACAGAAGTACAGATGAATCACGTAGTAGTAAACATGTCTTCAGCATAGTATAACCAAACTGAACCTGTAAAAGCCATCAGTATACAGTCATATGTGCCATAACTGACTACATAACATAAATATGTGAACTGGAGTCCAACAGTAAGCCCAGAAGTGAGGTGTACTTGTAATAGAGTGTCGAAGTCCCCAGTAAAACACAAGGACCCCACAGAGTGTATGTACACATCAATCAGGGATACTAGACATACATATAAGGTGTAATGAATAATAACACAATGCCAAAAAGGCCTTATAATTAATGTGTACTGTAGGCAACACCAAGCATTGCACAGGCCAACTTAGGAGGTGTGAGCAATGTGTAAGCAGGGTTTGCCCATAGCTTAGCCTTTTCAAAACCGGGCAGTCA
Source organism: Protopterus annectens (assembly GCF_019279795.1). Classification (NCBI taxonomy): domain Eukaryota; kingdom Metazoa; phylum Chordata; order Ceratodontiformes; family Protopteridae; genus Protopterus; species Protopterus annectens. Next base: position 1,705,533,414 of record NC_056741.1, on the reverse strand, counting down.
CAGACAAGTGCGGGAAATCATCCCTACTTAAACCCAAGAGGTGGGAATACAGCTTATAACTGGTTGTAGCTTCCCCTTGCAGGCACTATGGCAGTAAGGGGAAAAGGAGTGCACTTCCAGGTGCAGCGCTGGTGCATCCGGGAGTTCAAAGTCATGACTGGACTCTTAGTTAAAGACCATGCACAGAGACTGCTGCCAGGACCAGGGCTGCCAATATAATGTGGAGGCCTGGGACCATCTCGCCCATGACCTCACCAGTGCCACTGGCATACCCCGAACTGGTGAGCAGGTCAGACACCACTATGCCGACCTGAAGCGGCAGAAGGGGGACCTCTTGGAGGAGTGGCTCCAAGAGTCTAGAGCATCAGGGGATGTCCCAGTCATGTGTAAGTATCAGTCCACTACCTGTTTAATAATTACCAGCTCAAGTATATCATGGATAGGTATGACTAAATATTCCTCTTATGTTCCCAACAGCTGCAATGGAGTGGGCCGCGAACCAGGAGGCCCACATCTGCTGCCTGGTGCGATTGCAATGCGAGGCAGGTTAGTAATACTTATGCTTTTACTGTCATAGGAAATAAAAATAAAAGTAGTAGTAAAGTATTTGCTAGTATAAAACCTGTATTGTTCAAGGCAAGTACTGCATACACTAGAGAATATGGCAGGAAGAGTCTCATATTGTTAGTATGGCAATAAAAGTGCAATACCCTGACAAAAAAGATCTAACTGCTGGACTGTATGTGCATATTCTGGTATCATATGGTAATGTAGATTTGCAATCATGTAATAATACTGTAGTATTAAGCACTGTTACCCACACCATGCACCATAACGTGAATGTGTAGAAATGCCTGTATATGACAGGTGCAATGCCCAGAGGCCATTTAGTACAACTTAGAGACACGTAGACAGTAAATAGGGGAAATGCAAACAACGAACCCCGAATAGCACATGCAACTGAGATGTGAACTGTTGTTTTATTAGCACACACAGCCACGGTTTTAATCCCGCCAGTGGTAGTAGTCTGCATACAGCATTATACACCACAACTGTACAGATATGTCC